>NC_000071.6:130974710-131257210 GCF_000001635.26 Mus musculus | reverse complement strand
GTAGCTTTGTGTGTATGTATCTTTGTATGTGTGCATCTTTGTATGTACTTATGTATATGTGTCTGTGTATGTATGTATGTATCATATATATATCTATCTATGCATATGTCCATCATGTATCATCTATGTAGCTTTGAGTATATGTATCTATGTATGTGTATCTATCTTTATATGTATTCATCCATGTATGTGTGTCTGTCTATATATCTATGTGTGTATATGTATATATATGCATATATATAATCTATCCATCATCTTTCTCATTTACCCACTCTTACACTTTCATTCATTTACTCACTCTATCCATACATCGAAAATTACCCACCGTTCCTTCTAGTCATCAATACATCCTGGTATCTGTTTGTGCACTCATCGTCTGCCCATCCACCCACTTACTCACCACTTCATCCACTCTCTATCTGTCCCCATGGCTACTCACTCACCGACTTACCCATCCATTCACCCTATATCAAATGCGGTTAGATGATAGGGATATAAAGAAAACTCGGATCATGTTACTCTATTCAGAGGATTATTGAACTGCAATAAAGCTCCTATTTCTTCTCTTTCTGGAGACAAAGTGTGCACCCTCACACATTAGTTCTAGTGAGCCGAACTAATAGTTTAAACCATTAGATTAATATTGACCCTTCCTGTGTACACATCTCTTCAGAAAATGTTTTGGGAAATCTGCTGACTTCTCAAAGTAAAGGCACAAATGTTTCCAACCTGGTATCTTGTGTTGAAAATCGATTCCTCCCCGAGAAGCTTTTCAGAGCCTCTTGGTGCTGATGACAGGAACCTTTTCTCTGAATAAACCTGCTGCTGCAGCAACCTCTGTCAGCCCATCAGGTTGTCTTAAAAGACCAGTATCTGTTTCAGTAGGTCTGCCTGGTGGTTCTGGTGTGATATTTTAGGACAGTGTGTTTACAGCAATGGACTCTCCATCCACATGTGCCCTACTGTGTATTCCCCTTTCCACTCATCCCTACAACACATCCTAGAAAGAATTGCCTGGAATCCATTGATGGTGTTTATTGGTATGTAAGGCTATAGCCTGGGTTACTATATATTTACTGGTAGTAATTGCTCTAATGCTTCCAGAGACCGCCTGAGTGTTTCTTTGAATGGATATGTGTATGTACACATATATGTATGTGCTTGTGGAGACCAGAGGTGCCATTCTTCAGACACCATCTATACTGTTCTCTCAGCCAGTGTCTCTCACTGGAACTCTGGGCTCACAGATTAATTTAGTTTGGCTGGATCCTCCTGCCTCAGTCTCCACAGAACTTGGAATACAAGCATAGGTCACCAAGCCTGGCGTTTTTGTAAAATTGCGCTCTCTCTCTCTCTCTCTCTCTCTCTCTCTCTCTCTCTCTCTCTCTCTGTGTGTGTGTGTGTGTGTGTGTGCGCGCGCGCGCGTGTGCCTAGAGATGCCAGAGTAGGACACAGGACAGCCTGATCCATCATTCTCTACCATATTCCTTTGAGACAAGGTATCGCACTGAGCCTGGAGCTATCCTATTGAACAGCAAATCCCAATGAGCCTCATGTCTCTTGTCTTTACAGTGGGGATCAAGGTCATGAGCCACGGCTGCTGACTTACTTTTACATGGGCTCTGTTGACCGATACAAGTCCCTGTGCTTGTGTAGCAAGGACTTAACTGTCTACCTAGCCTAGAGAAGTTGGGTTTTAAGGGACTTATCACTGTATGTCCTGAGGCTCTGCAAAAGTGTTTACAAATTTGAGTTACAAACTCAGGTTAAAAACACCACAGTCATCTCTCCTTTTCTCTGTCCTGCTTCTATCTTTACGTGAACACAGGAAGCTTTGTACGCAGTTGCTGTCACTCTGGGCATTCAATCTATTACTTCCTTTCTCCCTTAGCATCATGTGGTAAGTGCCCTTTTCCACTTCTACATGGCTATAAATGACTTGACACCTTTATTTCTGTCCCATTGTTTATCACTAAGCAATAAGTTACTTCTGTTTTTTTGTTTTGTTTTGCTTTATAATGGAGAGCTCCCTTACTAAAATCTGTACCACAGACACAAGAAAAACTGAGTTTTCTTCCAAATCACTTGCAACATATATACAGGATTCTATTTATATTGTTTTTCCTGTGATAGTTTTACTTACTCTTCATATTACTGGGCATACTCTCTTCTGAAAGAATTGAGGCAGTTTAATTATCTCTCTGCCAAAATTGAACCAAATTCTTTTTCTATAGTTTATTCTTATTATTTTAAAATTTTGCATTCTCTGCCATGCTGAGATGGAATCTAGGGGCCTCTCATGTGGTAGGCAAACATCCTGCCACTAAGCTAGCACTAATTTAATAAATTTTAAATAGTACACCTGCTGTTTGGACTGGCATGTATTTAATTCATAACTCCATTAAACCCATGTCCAGTTATTGACTTAATAGAGAAGTTTGGCTCAGAGCCGGACATGGTGGCTCATACCTGTAAACCAAGCACGTGGGGAGATGAGGTAGAAGGACAGATAGCACCATGTGACCCCGGTTGACATAGTGATTTTGCGGATAGTATAGACCATGAAATCTTGTCAAAACAAAACAAAACACACACACACACACACACAAACCAAAAATCCACCAAACCCAACCAAACAAAAAAATCAGCAACTTCAAAGCAACAAACAAACAAAAAAAACCTTCTGTTCACGTTTCTTATTTGTTCTGAAAACTGGTAGAAAGCTTTCTTTTGCATGAATTATTTTTGGGCTATCTGTGCCTCTGAGTGCATTTGTAATGTGTACACAGATTTTCTAATGTTGATGTTGTCATACTTTTTGTGTGTTTTATGCATTCTTGAGATTGCTAATTTGTCTAAAATTATATGCAAGATGGGACCACCCACATTTATTCAATGGATGCTTATCTTCGCTCTGAAGCTTCTGTTATAATTTTTAAAACTCGAGTTGAGAAAAGAATGTAATTTTGGTTTAGTCTATTTCTTCTATATTCAGCCTGTTGTGCTTAGCATTGTTCTCTCAATGGATTTAGATTGAATATGGATTTAAGCTAATCTTTCTTCATTTTATTCTTTAGTTTTAGATGTAAATGTATGAGGTTATACTTTATCATACTGTAGTGGAATTGGCATTGTATTCATTATTTTCTCATTGCTGTCACCAAACACCTCACAAGATACAACTGAAGACACGAAGGGCTTATTATGGTTCACCGATCAAAAGTACAGCCCATCATGATGGGGGAGGCATGGTGGCAGTAGGGAGAAGTGGAAGAGAGGGACAAGGAGGGGGAGGGAGAGAGGAGGAGGAGGAGGAGGAGGAGGAAGAAGAAGAAGAAGAAGAAGAAGAAGAAGAAGAAGAAGAAGAAGAAGAAGAAGAAAGAAGAAGAGGAAGAAGAGGGAAGAAGAGGAAGAAGAAGAGGAAGAAGAAGAGGAAGAAGAGGGAAGAAGAGGAAGAAGAAGAGGAAGAAGAAGAAGGAAGAAGAGGAAGAAGAGGAAGAAGAAGAAGAAGGAAGAAGAGGAAGAAGAAGAAAAAAGAAGGAAGAAGAAGAAGGAAGAAGAAGAGGGAAGAAGAGGAAGAAGAAGAGGAAGAAGAAGAAGGAAGAAGAGGAAGAAGAGGAAGAAGAAGAAGAAGAAGGAAGAAGAGGAAGAAGAAGAAAAAAGAAGGAAGAAGAAGAAGGAAGAAGAAGAGGAAGAAGAGGAAAGAAGAAGAAGGAAGAAGGAAGAAGGAGGAAGAAGAAGGAAGAAGAAGGAAGAAGAAGGAGGAGGAGGAGGAGGAGGAAGGAAGGAAGAAGGAAGAAAGAAGAAAGAAGGAGGGAGGGAGAGAGAGAGAGAGAGAGAGAGAGAGAGAGAGAGAGAGAGAGAGAGAGAGAGAGGCAGAGGCTGGTCCTCCAAGACCAGGATGGTGTTGCCCACACTGATGGTGAATCTCCCTTCCTTGGTTAGTCCAGGAATTCCCTCCCTCATAGGCATGCCCCAAAGTGTGTCTCCTAGGAGACTCAGGACACTGTCATGTTGACAATCAATACTAGCCATGACAGAGAGTATTTAATTCTTTTAAAAAATATTTTCATTCATAACCCTGGATGCTTGGTTTTAATACAATTTCACTATTTATAACACTTTTGTTTTTAATTTGTTTTTTTTTTATTTGAGAACTTCCTTTTATTCCCTACCCCCTTTTCCCAAATAGCAATTTGTTTTTCTCTTTTGCTCTTTAAACTTTCACATCATATTAAAACAAATAAGCATTTTAAAAATATCCAGGGAAAAGGAATGTAAATCGGTACTTTTTCAGGGAGATGTAATTGGAAAGATTCACATCATACATTTTGAAAATATTTGGTGGTTGGCTGGCGACTGTGATTGATCATATCTGGGAGGATCAGGAAGCAGAGATAAGATAGGAATAGGCCATTCCTTGTGATCCACTTCCTCCAGCTGTGGCCCCACCTCTTGAAGTTTATATAACCTTCATACATACAACCATAACAGCCCCACCAGCCTGGAACCAACTGTTCTAAACCCTGAGCCTGCTGGGGGCATTCCACATTCAAACTGTAATTTCAGCAAGCAATATGCATTTGGATTTTAATAATCCGTGATCTTCCTCCCCCCAAACTCCTCATTATTTATCATTTTATATTTTGTTTTATTGGTTATTTTATTTACTTACATTTTAAATGTTGCCCCCCTTTCAAGTTTCCCTTCCGCAAATCACCCACCCCATCCCCTCTCCCGTTTGCCTCTATGAGGGTGCTTCTCCACCCACTCACCCACTCCTGCCTCACCGCTCTATCTTTGACACTCAGTGTAGGGTACCACGTCCCACTCTTTTCACTCCTTCCTACGGTGTTGAATAACTGAGAATGAAGACAAAGAATTCTTCCATGGTCTACTGTGATGTGGAAGACAGCGGCCCTGTTTTGTTTTGTTGTAGGTAGTGTGATAGAAAAGGTATTCACCTGGAAAAGTGAGTGGTAAGAATGAGGTGGCTGCGGTGGGAACGGGGTCAGGGATGGGTGACTGGATTTCATGCCCCTGTCACCTGGACCGCCTGAGCAAAAGCTTCAGGAGGGAAAAGACAGCGCCACCTAGAGAGTTACTAGTGCCTAGAGTTCAGATGAAGAAGGAGTTCTAGATAGAGTGCAGCCCTGGAGGACCTCATTTGCCTATTCATGAGTATGAACTTAAACGTGAAGACACATTGAGCCTCTGAAACGGAGCCAGCATTTGTTTGAAATCGACTGGCTGGCCTTCGCTATGATGGTGCATGCCTAACATCCCAGTACTTGCAGCATTGCCATGAGTTCGAGACTAGCCTGGGCTACATTATGAGACCCTATATCAACTAAACCTTGATGTTAATGGCAAGCATTATGACAACAATGATGGTGATGATGATAGAGACTTTGAAGGAGGATTGCTGGGCATCCCTCTTTTTATCTCTTGTCAAACGCAAATGTTTGGATGGAGCCATTGGTGTGTGCAGGGGCTGAGGGGAACGTGTGTGTGTGTGTGTGTGTGTGTGTGTGTGTGTGTGTGTGTGTGTGTGTGAAATATTAAAGATACGGCCGGCATCTATGGCCCCAGGGGAATGATGAAGAATGAGGGAGGGTTCTATCCATAGATTCCTGTAACTGAAAAACCTCAACCACGCCAATAAATCCCCAAAGAAACTACTGAGGATCAAACCCACTGCCTGATGTATGCCAAACAGTGTTATTCTACTGAGTCACGCCCTCAGCCCTCCCTGGAGGAGTCTAGGTAGGAGCTCTACTACTACTGAGCCACACCCCCAGCCCCTTCCTAGGGGATTCTGGGTAGGAGCTCAGCTTCTGGGCCTGAACTCTTTACTTTTGTTAAAAAATTTAAGACAAGGTCCGTTTAAAGCTGCCGAGGCACCTTTAATAGGCAGATCTTGAATTCACTTGTCATCCTGCCTCAGACCCTGAGTTCTGAGATTATGGGCCTACACAGTAAGGCTTTTCTCCAACACACGCTTATAGTACAGCCTTTGTATCATGTCTGGGTGCATGTATGCACTGCATTTAAAATCATTCCTTTGTATCTTTCTTTCTGATATGATTCAGCGCATTATTTGTACAACATGATGTGGCCTTTCAGGAATGGGATTTTGATTTATGACATTATATTCATATAAAACAAATAACTGATTTATGAGTCCTTAACTTGCTGCTTTTGTTTAATAATTGGCAGGTCAGAGGTTGTCTGGCTTCTTCTGAAGAAGGCCAGGGAGGGAATATTTTTAGCTCTGAGGGCCATCTGGTCTCTGTCACAATGACACAGTTCTGCCATGTCACGTGGAAAACCTCTGTAGGCTATGTAAACAAAGGAGTGTGGCCCCATTCCAATAAAACTTTATTTTTAGACAGCAAAATTTGAATCTCCTATGATTTCCATATGTCACTATATATCCATCAGCTCAGCTCTCTGTTGCTGAAAACTCTAAACTCAACCTCAGATGAGGCATACTGAGGAGAAGAAAAAAACAAAGCAAAATCAAAAACACCCCTGGATATTTCTTATCATTGTTCCCTAAATAATACAATATCACAACTGTTTACATACATTTACATTGTATTAGGTATGCTAAATAATCTGGCGCTAACTCAAAGTACACGGGAGATAGATTATATGCAAATATATTGTCTACTCTATGCAAATTACATATAAATATGACACCCTTTTACATAAGGGGCTTGAGCGACTTCTTGGTATCTTAGGGTGTAGATAGGGGCGGGGTCTGGAGCAGACGTCCCTCCCCAGACCAAGAAAGGATTGTATTATTCTTCCTTAGATGTCAAAGTTAGCAAGCAATACCCTTTTCAGCCTGTGGACCTTGCATAAATAGGAATTAGTCTGAGTTTGAGCTGCAGTTTAGCATCTTCTGGCTTATCTACCCAATGAATTCACTCTTCTCACTGCTGTGACCAAACCCCTGACAAAAGTAACTGAAGAAAGGGTTTATGGTGGATCACAGTTTGAGGGCAGAGTCCATCATGGCGGGGCTGCACGGCGATGGCGGCAGCAAAAATGTGAAGCAGCCAGTCTTACTGTATCCGCAGTTGGAAAGCATTGAGAGATGACTGCGTGAGACTTTCTTCCTCAGTTAATCCTCCCTGAAAACACTCTCGGAGGACATATTCTTAAGTGATTCTAAATCCATTGAAATGGACAGATTAACCTTTACAGACACAATCTAGGGCTGTCTGCATAGCTAAGGTTTACTTAGCAAATTTTTAGTACTATGTGTACTTGTCTGGTGTTGACTTGCATAATTTTCACGAAAGCTCTGAATCATCTATTTGTATGGGAAAACCGTGGCTAGGATGAGACCGCCTTGAGGTCACTTATGGCTTGCATAATAACAGGAAGCAACTGGAACTGAGGTCTGTGTGCCCGAGTTTACTTTTAACTATAAAGCCCTCATTCTTGAATTTGTGGGATCAGTGTGGAAGGCAGTGGGTAAAGTGTGCAGTTGTAGAAAGGTATTCATATTCAGCTAGTAGCTGAGTTCCCTAGATATTCAGAAAGTCTTGCTTGTCATTATTTTTCCCTCCTATTTTATCTTTACATTCCCGTCCTCCCTCCCTCCTTCCCTTCCCTTCCCTTCCCTTCCCTTCCCTTCCCTTCCCTTCCCTTCCCTTCCCTTCCCCTTCCCCTTCCCCTTCCCCTCCCCCTTCCCCTTCTTTCCTTCCTTCCTTCCTTCCTTCCTTCCTTCCTTCCTTCCTTCCTTCTCCCCTCCATTCCTTCTTCTTTATCTTTCCTTCTTTTTCTTTTCTTTCCCCTTTGTTCCTGTTTCTTTCCTTTCTTTATTTCCTTTCCCCTCTTTCTTTTTCTTCTTCTCTTTCTCCCCCTCTCTCTTTCTTACTTTGGTTCTGTCTGTTTCTCTCTCTGTCTGTCTGTCTGTCTGTCTGTCTCTCTCTCAACAGTGTCTCACTTCATAGCTCTAAGTTAGCCTGGAACACCATGTGGCCCATGTTGCTCTCTTTCATTTTGTTTCAGATTCCTGAGTTCTGCAAATACAGATGTGCACCACCACAGCTGGCTTTGTTCTTCACCATACTATGACAGGATGAAAAGATTGTTTTGGGGCTTGAATCTGACTCCACCCTTCCAAAGTTCAATGACCTTCAAATGAAGCCCTTTCGTTCACTCAGTTTTCTCATCTGTGAAAAATACTTGAAAAATCCTTATTAGGGATCCCATGATGGAGTGTCAGTAAGGTATACAGTCCATGGTTGAGATGTATGAATAAGCATCATTGGAAGGAAGAGTGGGGTAATCTGTGACAGTGTTGAACTCATAGTACAGATGCTGGTGGGATGGCTCAGTGGTTAAGAACACTTGCTGCTTTTGCAAGAAACATAGTCTGGTTTTCTGCATGCATATTGAGTTGCTCTCAACTGCCTGTAACTCCAGCTTTAGGGTTTCTGGGGTTCTAATGTACTCTTCTGGCTTCTTCAGGCACTTAACATGTGTGCATACGCACACACACACACACACACACACACGCACAAGTATGCCTATGCACATATATTACAATGAAAGAACCCATAAACTTCTGGCAAAAGATTCATCCTTTGCTCTGTGTGGGTGGTCCTGCTCTAGAAAGGGTGACATTTTATAGGCTATCACAGCATGCATTACATTTTCCCTACTTTTCAAATGCAACTGCAGAACAATTCCCTTGTTTGCATAACTCTTACTACATTGTTACGATTACAGGACACAGGGTATCACATACCTGCTGTTACTCTGTTTAGAAGTCCTTTGCCAAGGGTGAGGAGGTGGCTCAGGGGGTAAAGCAAGTGCTTGCCATGTAATCATGAGGGTCTGAGTTCAGATCCCCAGAGCCCATGTAAAGTCAGATACAAGTATGCATCTATAATCTCAGCCGTGCTATGAGATGGGAGGCAGAAACAGGGGAACGCCCAGAAACGTGGCTTAGCCTGGTGGACACAACAGTAATAAGACCTTGTCTCAAATAAGGCAGAGGATATGGAATAGCTCTTGAGGCCACCTCTGACCTCTACACACATGTCATAGCATGTGTAACCCCCCCCCCCCACTCACACACATCATTCACACACAGGTCTGACACATACATGAAGATAAAGAAGAGAATCACTGTGCCTTGTCCTTACAGCCATTGAACTGCCCCCAAAGCTCTCAGCCGCAGGATAGATGTACAATTTGTTTTCCTTTTAGAAATGCATTTCATTCCTCTAATTAATATTTAATTTGAATTTTTCTTTCTCATTGGCATTCTATTTTAAGCTTTTATGGGAACACACCAGTTATTACTGGATTGATCTGTTTTGTGGTATGTGACTGCTTAGCTCTCATGAGTGACTTTGTCAAGCTTCTTTTGTTTTTGTTTTTTTTCTCATGTCTAACCCTGTTATATATTCTTTCTCCATTTTTTTGTTTAAATTTACTACAGGGGTTCCTCTTTATATATGTCTGCACATGTATATACAGATATATACATATATAAACATGCATATGTGTATACATATATACATATGTATGTATATGTACATGTATATTTTCAAAGAAAAACAGATTTTTATGGCCATTTATCATTGAAAATGTTTGTAAAACCTTTATTTACATGTGATTGGAGGGTTTGACTTCTTTTATAATTCTTCTTCTTTCTTTAAGATTTCTTTAAAGTTGATTGCTGTGCCTGTGAGTGATGGCATGCATATCTGCGCAGGTCCCCTGGGGGCCTGAAGAGGGCATCAAGTCCCCTAGAGCTGAAGTTTAAGGTTTTCATAAACAGCCCGACATGGGTGCTGGGAACCAGACTCAGGGCCTCTGCAAGAGCAGCAAGTGCTCTTAATTCCTGAGACATCTCTTGGGCCTTCTACTTCCCTGTACTTATTGCCTTGCAGTACATTACCAATGCTATTGTAGTTATACTTCAAACAGGAAATATCCAGGCTGGGGGGGATAGTTCAGTGTCAGCACTCCAGTCTGCTCTTTGTGAGGTTCAGTCTACAGCACTGGACAAGGGAAGAGAGGAAACTGTCTCTCTTCATCTAATTCCTCCTAATTTTTCCCTAATCTAAAATTATCAGTTGCATGCTCCAGATAGCTTTCTTCTTCATCTAGCTATTCTAGACGTGAAATCCTAGCAACATACTCTTATGTCAGATTCTATCCAGCTCTTTGTGTCTAGGTAATTAGTTTTGGTTTACAGGATGCGATTTTTACACCCGTGTGTGAGTTTGCATGTTTGCATGTGTGTGCTCTTGTGCAGAGGCCAGAGGTTGATGTCAGGTATCTTTTTCCATGGCTCTATTTGATTTCCTGAGGCCTGGTATCTCACTGAACTTGGAGTTTGCCAATTTGGCTGGGGATCCCCTGTGCACACCTGCTTCCTAAGTACTAGGCTCACATGAAAGCCACTAGGCACACTCTGTTCTTTACATTTGTTTGTCAAAAGCTCCATCTCCCAGCCCCAGGAGTCATCCAGTCCCTTCCTCTCCAGTACTGGGATTATAAGTGTAGGTGACCATACTCAGTACTCTCCATTCCCCATTTTAGCGCGTGCACGCGCATACACACACACACACACACACACACACACACACACACAGGCACACACGCACACTCACACACAGGAGCATGTAGAGGTCTCCTTTTACCTTGTGGGTCCCAGGAATTGAAATACTGATCTCAGATGGCTAAGGTGATGATAGTTGAGCCATCATTCTGGACATTTTATATTCATTTATTCAACTAGAGATTCATTGACTTATCCACTCATTGGATGGGTCCTGCACACTACTGATGGTTATCTTCCTAGTTCCTGTTTGTTCCAACTTTCCCCTACCCCAGTGGTTCCCGTGGGTCAAGACCCCTTTGGAAGTTGCATATCAGGTATCCTGCATATCAGATATTTACACTAAGATTCATACCAATAGCAAAATCACAGGAAGTAGCAATGAAAATAATTTTATGGCTAGGGATGTCTTTACAACATGAAGAACTGTATTAAAGGGTCAAAGCATTAGGAGGGTTGAGAACCACTGTTCGTCCTCATTTTGGTCTTGTTGTTGATTATGATAGTAGTTTTTGTTTTTGTTATTTTTGCCAGGGATCAACATCAAGGCCTTGCATATTATTCTACCTTCGAGCTATGCCCGTAGCCCTTTCCCTTGTTTTTTTTTTTTTTTTTTTTTTTTTTTTTTTTTTTTTTTTTTTTTTTTTTGGTAGGCTGAGCAGCTTGAGCGTGGTTTATATAACCAGTCCTCTACTGATGGATATTAAGATGTTTCCATTTCTGTCCTCTCTCGACCACTTCTGCACTTAAGATCCTTGCCGCAGCCCCTCTGTGGTATTTATAGCATTTCTCCACATAGAAACCTAGAAATAGGGTTCTCTCTCAGAAGTTGTGTACTTGTCAAATCGTCATAGATACCATTGTCCTACTTAGATTTAACTGTCAGCTTGACACAGCCCTAGGGTCACCTGAGAAGGGAGTTTCAGTTGAGGAATTGGCCAGATCAGATTGGCTATCAACAGAGGAGGGCCCAACCCACTGTGGGAAGGTAGTCATGGGGTGTATAAAAAGATAGCTAAGTGTGCTTGTTAGGTTTTTGTCAACTTGACACTTTCTTGGTCATCTGGAAAGAGTGAACCCCAACTAAGAAAATGCCTGTACCAGACTGACCTAGATAGGCAAATCTTTGAAGGCATTTTTCTTGATTAATGCCTGACCTGAGAGGGCCCAGGTTGCTGTAGGCAGTGCAACCTTTGGGCAGGTGCGTTGTGGGTTGTACAAGACAGCATGACGAATGGTTTGGTAAGTGGTATTCCTCCATGGTCCCTGCTTCAGTTCCTGCTTGAGTTGCTGCCCCAACATAGTCATAGGGGCTGTAACTAGGTAGCATCAGTCAGATAAACCCTTTTCTCTCCAAGCTGCTGTTGGTTGGAGTAGTGGTTGTCCACCTTTCTAACACTGCATGCTTTTAATACAGTTCCCCATGTTGTGGTGACCCCCAACCATAAAATTATTTTCGTTGCTACTTCATAACTGTAATTTTGCTACTGTTATGAATTATAAATATCTGTTTTCTGATGGTCTTAGTTGACCCCTGTGAAAGGGCTGTTCAAAGCCCCAAGGTATCTCAACCCACTGATTGAGAAGCACTGGCTTAGAGTGTTTTATTTTATCAACAAAAGAAAACTAGAAGCCACCAGTTGTTCTCCCACTAGTGTTACACAGGGGGAGAGTTCTCTGTTTCCATTTTCTATTTGTTTATCTAGAGTTCTTTATTGCCACTATTTTGTATTCTAGATATTAATCCTTTGTTATGTTTTACTTTTGAATAGCAAATATTTGCTTCTAGTGTTCCACTTGGCTTTTAGCTTTCTCTCTGGTTTTTACTTTTTATTTTTAATCTTATTTTCCCAGTGCAATGAAATTTCTCAATTTCTTTGCATACTTCAGGTGTTTCCATGTCTGAAATGCAATTTTCTGACTTCCTCGTAATTTATTTCAGCTCTCATTACTATGTCCTCAGCTGCCTGGGGATGCATTGTTTTTCTTGTATTTAGGAGGAAGGTACTAACATTGGAAACTTCCTATGCATTATGAGATGGGACTGCACAGTCCTCTGGGATGGGTACTAAGGCAGGTGGGCAGCTGTTCTGTTTCTTTTGTAGCTTGAATTGTATTCTCCTAAAAATTCATTTGCATGATTATCTGTGTGTGCATAGTATATACACACACAAATATATATGTGTGTACAATTATATGTATTTGTGTGTGCATATTTGTATGTACATGTGCACATATATTTCTGTGTGTGTATGTGTTCAGGTACATGTGCACATTGTGTGCATGTGTGTATATCCCTCAGGCCCTGTCCATCACATATATTTGAGACAGTGTCTCTCACTGAGCTAGAACTTGTAAAATATGTTAGGTCAGCAAGTATTAATCACAGAAAATGGGAGGAGAAAGACCACTGACCCAAATCATCATGACCAAATTAATTAAGTAATCAATTAGTGAAAGTAAGCTTTTTTATTTGTGTACAAGAAACTGCCTTTCTGGGTTAATCTTGAATGTGAAGAAAACAAGGATTTTTGTTTGTTTTTTGTTTGTTTGTTTGATTTCTGGGAAAGTTTTTCTGTGTAGCCTTGGCTGTTATAGAACTCCCTCTGTAGTTTGGGATGTCCTTTAGTTTATGGAAACCTGCCTGCCTCTTCCTCCCAAGCATGAGCCACCACTGCCAAGCAAGACAAGATTTTTAGCACTCAGGAATAGAGAGTTTACAAATGGGGGAGGTGGGGGTGGGAAAATAGGTGGGGTTATAGGAGCAGAACTTAAGTATAACAATTAGTTCTAATGATCACCTAAAACAAAGACATGGTTCCAAGGTGAGGATAACGAGGTAGTCATAACAGCAGGTAGTCATAACAACAGGTAGTCATAACAACAGGTAGTCATAACAGCAGGTAGTCACAACAAGGTAGTCATAGGTGTACCTTTAACCTTTTGAAAGAAAAGTTGGGCTATAAGATGATTAGAAAACAACTTTTGAAACAGACATGATTGCCATTCCTGAAATAGGCAGTACAGAACCATTTGTAGTTAACATTACAGGTGGAACACAGCCCAATCCTTGAGAGACAGAGGTTTAGTCATAAACAGGAGTGAGCCTAGTTTGTCTTTACAATAAGACAGCCTTTAAGCTTCTATCTTCACAAATACCAGGAATCTACCCATCTCCATTTCTCTAGTACTAGATGGGATTATAAACATGGCCCATTAGGTCTACCTTATTTTTACATGGCTCTAAGTATCCAGCTCAAGTAAGTACTTCAAGGCAAGCAATTTACCAACTAGGCTGTTTTGATAACATATAGTTAAAACTCTGGGGAAAGGTTTCCACATGACAGTTATCACAACAGAGCTTTAGGCATAACTACATAGACACTCCCTAGCCATGTAGCACCTGTGACCTTTATTGGGATGAGTTCTATTGGCTGATAAAGAGCTCAGGACAAGGACCTAGAGAGGAAGAACTTGTAATAAGCATAAAAATAGATTCTAGTAATGGAGGATGTGAAACACATGGAACTCATAAGGATGGATTCTATTCACTAAGAGACAAAGCTCAAGGTTAAAAACCTAAGCAATGCTTAAAATTGGTGGGGATCCAGGAAGGCTGGCTTCATAGAATAGCCGAAATATCACCAGGTTGCCAGACAGTAGTCCCCTCAGCCTTTGGAAAATGAGGCATCAGTCATTTCCTTCCTTTGAAGAAAAGAGGCCCACACATTGGACACACCTGGTTCCTCAGATGCTTTCTTTAAGCTGGGCCTCCTATAGGTCCTGGGGATTGAAGTCAGGTTGTTAAATCTGACGACAACCTTTAGCCACTGGTTACCCACTAAGCAATGTTGCCAGCCCAACTTTGATAATTTTGAAGTTTGGGTATGTGATTGCCATGACACAAAGCAACGTTGCATCTGGTACCTTCTCTTGTACATGTGCGTGTCTTTCTCCTGCTTTCCATCAGAAGTTGAGATAGTTTGAGGTCCTCCCCAGATGTATCTATTTGATTCTACATTTCTCAGCCTCCACAACTGAGAACCCAAATAAACTTCTTTCCTTTTAAACTACCCAGTCTCAGGGATTTTAGGACAGCAACAGAATATGGGCTAACATGATGATGGTAGAAAGGGGAAACATCTTTGTTTTTGTTTAATCAGCTTCTTAGTGCTGTGCCAAAATACTTAGAACACAGGGTAAGCGAGTGTGGCCCATGCCAAGGTGTACCTGGGAAATTATGCCATGCAACTGATCTGGTATAAAAGAGGTTAACTGGGGGAGAGGAGAGGAGTGAGGACTTGGGGAAATGGATAGAGGCAAACAAATAGACATGCATGCAGGCACACACACAGGGAGGGAAGAGAGAGAGAGAGAGAGAGAGAGAGAGAGAGAGAGAGAGAGAGAGATGGGGAGGTGGGAATGAGGAAGAGGAGGATGAAGGGGAGGGTTCAGAGAAGAGATATCTCCTTCCAAGGCACACCCCCATGATCATGCCTTCAATAGGAAAGCCTTCGAGGGGCACCTCAGATTCAAACCACGACACTTCATCACTTGATCTTAGCCAAAAGACTGAGAAGTGATATACAACACTTCTGTAGAAGCAACTAGAAGGCAGTTTCTGCCTTTCCTTGGGGGGATGGTGTGTTGTGATACAGGGCAGCTGGCACTGTGGCAGCCACTCTGCCACTGTGAGTTCAGAGAGGCATCGCTGTAGTATCTCTGGGACTGAAGCCAACCCTGGTTGGAAGAGCAAGCCCAACAAATCTCTCTGGGTTTTGTTTGAGTTGCTTCTGTAGAAAGCCTCACCCAGCCTCCCTTACACATCCTACGCATGGACCGAAATACTCCCTTTATTGCTGTAGCCAATTTATATTGCTTTCCTGGCACCTTTGTTACTAATATGGTCTTTTGTTTTTTTCTAAGAAAAATTTTATATTCCTACCTTAAGTTTGCAGGCAGAGTATGCGATGGTTTATTATAACTGAATCGATCTGCAAATATTTTGAAGCAAACACCATCTTATTCTGTTTCTGGGCCAGAAAGAGATTTCTGCTGCTTAATGATGGTAAAAATTACATAGGAAACTGCCTTTGTTTGACATCTGAGATGTTCGGGATTGTAAACTCCCCGCCACAGGCTTTCTCTCGGTTAGAAATGCCAATTAAGATGAGTCAATAAATAAGGCTGCATGATCGTCTCCACACACAGAGCAGCGTTGTACTGAGCCACTGAAGACACTTTCACAAATGCCTTGTTGAGGTGAACAACACAGCTTCCTGTAGACCAAGACGCTGGATCTAAGTGAATTATTTCAAGAAACTAAGTGTATTAGGATTCTGTAGAATAGAAGTTATAGAATCTATCTATCTATCTGTCTATTCATCTACCTATTTGTCATCTATCCATCATCTATCTGTATCTATCTATATTAATTTATATATCTATATCTTATATATCTGTATCTAGATAGACAGACAGACAAATAGATGATAGGACATAGAGGCTGTGGTCCATCTAATTCAACAATGGCTATCTATCAACAGAAGGTCCAAGAATCCCATAGTTATTCAGTCCACAGGACTGGATGTCTCAGCTGATCTTCAGTGACATCAAAATCCTGAAGTAGGCTCTAAAGCCAGTGAAGGAAAGCTATGGAGAGCAAGAGCAAGCAGGAGAACAGAGAACCACCTTCTTCTGTGCCCTGTATATAGGCTGCACGCAGAAGGTGTGGCCCAGGTGAAAGGAGGAGCTTCACGTCCCAAAAGATGTGGATTACAGGTGTATCTTCTAACCTCATAGGTCCAGACTAGAAGTGGAGTCTTCCCACATCAAACGATTTAATTAAGAAAAGAAAAATCTCTCACAGATGTGCCCAGTCATTTCAGGTTGTAGTTAATGCCATATGTAGTTAAGGACAACCTAGAGTAGCTGTCACACTAAGTATACAATTATGTGTACACAGGAGGGAATGTACCAGGCCATTTTAGCGTTAGTATGGCCTAGAAACAATTGGTTTATGCTGAATGTGACCAATAATGGGTAATTTTTTAAATTAGTTAAAATGCTATTATGAATTGGCATACTATGCAGCCATAAAATGGTGATGTTGATGTTTATTTTTTAAGTTTACTTCCTTTTTAATTCAGCATACTACTCAATTGAAGCATAAATAAATATAAATGCCCCTCCCCCACAATGTCCCTCAGAGTCCACTTCCCCTGCTCTGCTTTGCCACCAGTCTCTTGTCTCTCTCTTCGGTGATGGTAAGGTAGACTCCTTTTCCTCAGGGAAGGGAACCCCACAGCTTGTTGTCCTTCCTGATCACGAATATGTTGGAGAGGTGGGTGATGAAGCCATTGCCATTGGCGTCTTTCCCATGGTTATTTTTGACATAGCACAATGTTTTATAGCACTCTGTTGTGTTAGAGCAAAGGCAAGTTGTATCACCATAAGTAAAGTATGATAGCATTTCAAATACATAGTGTAGGGCTGGAGAGGCGATCCAGCAGATAAGAAAAGCACATACCACTCTTGCTGAGGACCCAGGTTCAGTTCCCAGTACCCACAAGATGGCACTGTAACTACAACCATCTATAACTGCAGCTCCAGGACATTCAGTGCCACCTTCTGGTCTCTGTAGGCACTACTCTTGTGTGCTTATGCCCCTCCCCCACCCTCAGACTTATACCATACACACAAAAATAAATCTTTAAAATATGTATATGTCTTTATATATGATAAGTAAAGACTTTTGAGTCCTCTCTATGTGTGCATGAATGTGTATATTTACGTGTGCGTATGCACATGTATATGTACGTGTGTGTGTGTGTGTGTGTGTGTGTGTATTTACATCCATATGTCTTCATATGCCCTGTTGAAGCCAAAGAATAATCTCAGGTCTTATTCCTCAGGAGCACTGTATACCTTTGTTTTTAAAGGAAGGGTATTTCATTGGCCTTCTGTAGCTCAAAGCTTAGTGTAGGGTAGATGGCTGGCCGGTGATTCCTTCCTATCACTGCCTTCCCAGATCTGAGATTATGTGCTCATGACACTGTATGTGGCCTTTTGAATAGGTCCTAGGGGTTGAACTTAGATTCTCTCTAGGTGAGAACTTTAGAACTGAGCCATCCCTCACCTAGATTGCTTTAAATGATTTTGTTTATAAGCTGTCTAAATCAAATCCCTATTATTTACGAAGAACATATGAATGAAACTAATTAAGATAAAATTAGTTATAGAACACTATTGACCTACTCTAGAAACTTAAAAAGTTTAACTGTGAGTAAAGTGGGTATGATTTGCTTTATTAATATTGTGTATATGCCAGCACGTCCTTGGAGATCTGTAGTTTGGAGATTCCACCCTCTCTCTATCCTGCTGTGGCTTCAGTATTACTTGCCCCCATCAAAATTCATGCAGAGGTTTGGTCCCTACTATAGCAGTGTTAGGAAGTGAGACCAGAGGTCAAGCCTTTCTCAAGAGATTGGTTACTTCAAGAGTAGGTAGATATGTTTTCTTTCAGACATAATATTACCATTTTAGAGGAGAGAGTACCACATCCTGGTAACCATGACAACTAATTAAGACCTACTAGAGGTATCTCAGTCTACTGTAATGGTCTTGGAGCTATTGATATCTGCAGGTAGACCCAGGAGAATTCATAAGACCCTTAGCTGGGCTTCCCGTTTTTATGCAGCTGCAAGGGATCTTGGGAGATGCTAAGGTATCTAGGAAGTGGAAGGTTAACTGAAGGGAAAACTATCATGCAGCTTTTGTGAGATCACTGTCTGTCACAGGGTGGGACTTTGTGCTGATGCAGCTGCTTTGGAGTCACCCACGCTCCTGTAGGTAGCCCCTTCCCCAAGCTCTGTACATAAACCCAGTTAACTCATTTGTGGGCTGAGCTGGACTTTGATGGAGTAATTAGTTTGGTATGTCATCAGAGTCTTATCTGTGGTGAGTAGATATTTGCTCATATCTCCCCAGGAAAAGGTAGTACTCACTTTCTCATGTTCCAGTTTGTCCTTGCTGCCACTAATGGAAGCCACATCAGACCCTCACTGGTGATGGCTGCCTTGCCTTGGGCTTCTTGGCCTGTCGACTGTGAGCCAAAAAAATCAAATATGTGTCTTTGAAAAATCACTTACACCCAGTCATTCTATTATAGCAGTAGAAAACATACAAAGGCACACCCCATCTTGGCCTCCCCAAGGGTTGGCATGGAATCCCTAGAGGGGGCACAGCTCTTCATTGAGATGACACCAGAGCAGGATTGAACTCACAGTGGCTTGTGAGACACAGGTTTGTGTCTCACCTGAGAGCTTTCATTTCCTGTCATTATCAGTTCTGTGATTTTGTAGGACAAGATGAAGTGTTTTTTTTCTTTTCTTTTCTTTTTTTTTTTTCCCTACTTGGTGGCTCTGTAATAATAAATAAGTTAGGACGTACCTGGCAAGGTCTATAAGGTGTCATTAACTGTGGCGGTTTCTCTGTGAAGAAAATAAATGTTGCTCACAGGCTCATGTGGAGGTGGAACACTTGGTCCTCAGCTGGTGGTGCTGATGGAGAGGTGATAAAACTACTAGAGGACGGGGCTTATCTGGGAAAAGTGGGTTGTCCTGAGGCAGTTCTTCATTGTTAGAGGCTGGATTTACATGTTTGGTCCTAGCTCCTTGGGCTTTCTAGCAGCGTCTTTGATGTAATTAGCTACTTTAATCTCAAACTGCCTCTTGAGCAACTCCCACCGCCATGATTAACTGTATCCCCTGAACTGTGGATCCTTCTTCCTTTACGTGGTTTCTGTCAGGCATTCGGTCACCACGAGAGGAGTAATTGAATGAAGGAAACAGAATGGGGAAGCCTTCTTGGTCCCCTCAGGTCTTGTTTGGAAATAAGATTGGAATCTTTGTGTTTTCTCATCTCTCTGAAATCAGCAGCCCCCCACACGTTCGGAACACAAGGAAGCTGAGGTGGAGGGTCATCATGTCCCTCCTGCCTCTGAGGCCCTCCTCAGGGTCTGTGGCTAACTCTTTCAGGGGTAAACACTGGGAGATCCCCAGGGCTATCTGGATGCCGACTAATCCTTCCATTGGATGCTCCAATGGACCACATCTCTGCCTCTTTCTCCTGCTTTTACATGGACACACAATTCAGAGGCACTGGACTCCTTTTCCATAAGCCATCGATTATACCTCTTTGGCAAGGGGCCTCCATTATCCTTCCTGCCCCTTTGCCTGATGGCTTCATTCTGTCTGCTCCCACCATTTGATTTGATTTGATGGTGTTGCAGCATGAGGATCCCACATCATTTCTGCCTGTTAAGCAAACATGTATTTCTGGGATGGATGTTTTTAATTGAATGAAACAGAGTCTAACGAGGGTCAGCTGTAGCCATGAATTTTTTTATGAGCCATTTGCTGAGAAGCACATCCAGTGCAGCCTTCTGTGATCGACCGAGAGAGTCGGGTTGAATCCTTACAGTAGCACGCGGGTCAAGGCTTCTCCGGCTTTGGCGTGCTGGGGTTTCTGGCTGTGGGCCACCCCAGTGGTGGCCTTGGGACCTGCCTTATTCTCTAGGCTTCTCTTTCACTGGTATAAATAGGAAGTAATTAGCTCAATAGAGGAGAGACAGTGGCCCTGGAAGACCTCTGCTTGGCACATGTTCCAAAGCTCACCTTCAAGATCCAACTGGGCAAGGAAGGAAGACCTTGCTTGGTGTGTGTGTGTGTGTGTGTGTGTGTGTGTGTGTGTGTGTACATGATCTTGATGTGTGTGTGTGTATGTATGTATGTGTGTGTGTATACATGATGCATATGTATGTGAGTATATGAAACGGGTATGTGTCAGAAAGTAAGGTGAAAAATACTTCCTCCTCACAGTCTCACATACATGTGCATGTAAAATAAGTATGTATGTAAAATAGTGAGGTCTGCATCAGGAAGTGAGCTGGGAAACCCTTTCTCCATAGTCTCAGTGCGCATGCGTGTGTGCGCACGCACTAATATGAGATAGGTTTGTGTCAGGCAGTGAGCTGGGAGACCTATCTCCTTCACAGGCTCAGTGACTCCAAGGTCTATATTTCCAAAGTAGAAGCCATTGCACATGTCTCCTGTAGCCGCGGCCATATACTTAGTGGCTCAAAACAATAGAAATGTATCCACTCACAGTTTTGCTGGAAGTTCCAGGTCAACACCTCTGGGCTAAGGCCAAGGTGTCACCATTGTCACTTTCCCACTGGAGGCTGGGAAGCAGAATCTGTTCCTTGCCACTCCTTAGCTCCTGTCCCTGTCATTCTGTTCTTCAAGGCCACTGCCTTCAAGTCTTGGCCTCGTCTTTTCCCCAGTTTCTTCTCCCTAAGTGTAACTATAGAATCCTTTTCTCCTTAGAACAGTGGTCCTCAACTTGTGACTTGTGACCCCTTTGGAGTCAGATATCAGATCTCCTGCATACCCTACATTTACATTACAATTCATAACAGTAGCAATATTACAGTTATGAAGTAGCAACGGAAATAATTTTATGGTTGGGGATCACCATGACACAAGGAGCTTTATTGAAGGGTTGAAGCATTCGGAATGTCAGAACCCACTGGCTTAGAATAACATAGGATTATATTCAGGGCTGTGTTAGTGACTTTTCATTATGGGGACAAACATCTGACAGGCTCAATCTAGAGAGAGAAAGGATTCATTTTTGCACATAGCTTCAGAGGTCTCGGTTACTGAGGTGTGGAGGACCTAGGAGGGCCTTTCACAGCATGGCAGACAAAAATCAGAGAGCATGGCAGGAAGGGGCTGGTGGTAACACACCCCCCTTCAAGGTCATGCCCCCAGTGGTCTACTTCTTGCAGCTAAGTTCCACCTCTCTCCTTGAATTTTGAGAACTTCCCAAAAATAGCACCACCAAATGTTCAACACATGGGATTGTGGGGGAGAGTTTGTATTTAAACCATTAGAAGAGTCCACAGTCAAGACAGTCCTCCCCAGCCAAGGGCCTTCACACCACCACCCCTAGACTGACTGTTTCCGCATAGGATGACTTCCACAGGCACCAAGGGTTAGGATTACTTAGCTTTTGGTGGCCATTGTCATCATATCACAACCCACCCTTATAACCCTCAATTTTATCGTTAGCTGATACAGGTCGAATAACCTTTGCTTTAAATTACTTTGGATCGGAACTGTTTTAGATGTTGCTTTTAGATTTAGAACTCGATTTTTGAATATTTGCATAGACATAGTGAAGAATGATGGGGACAGGGCACAAGTTGAAAAGGCACGATGTGTTAATGTTTTATATACATCTATATGTTGCCGGAAGGTAATCTATCTCTTTTGTGCACGTGCACCTGTGTATGTTGAGGGGGTGCATGTGTGTGTAGGTCCACATGTATGTGTGTGTATGTGTGTAAATATATGGAAACTAGAGGTCAACCTTGGGTGTTGTACCACCTTGTTTTCTGAGACTGGGTCTCTCAGTATCCCAGAATGCTTCTGTGCTTCACCATACTGGGATGACAAGCACATGTGCTGCTTTTGACATGGATACTGGGGTTGAACCCAGGTCCTCATGTGTGTAGACACACTTGACTGAGCTGACTGCCTAGTGCCACCTGGAAGGTAATTTTGGATGATTCTTTTAGTTCACCTGAAGTTAGGTTGTCAGCTACCACAGGAGGGCAGGCATGGGATTTTCCATGTGTAAAATCATATTGACCTTCAGGAGCCAGCCTTTGATTTTGGAGTATTTTGGGTTTCCCAGTTTCAGATTAGAGATGTCCAACCCATGTCTGATGCCTGTGTCTTAGTCCATGGTCACTTTTCTGGCTTACCAAAGACATGGCTCAGTTCTGACCTATGAGATCGGGGGCAGTCTTGTCCTGTTTTTGGTAGCCTGGGCCAGTCTTGCCCAATCTCATCTCTGCTAGCCCAGGACAGCTATAGGCTATAACAGGCTACTAAGGCTAGAGAGAGGTCACTTACTGGGTAAAGGGATTTTGCCTAGTCCCCACTGGGCAAGCCAGAGCTGCATGGGGTCTTTCATCTGGAACAGGTTTCCAAGGTTACAGAGGGGTTATGGGCAGCAAGGATGGACAGACTCCCGCAACACACATGCTTCTTTATTTTTATAGCCAAAGTCCCACTTGTAACTTAGGCTAGCCTGGAACTCAAGGTAGATCCTCCTGCCTCAGCCTCCCAAGGTCTGGGATTATAGGCTTAGACCACCATACATAGTTCCCACCGAACCTTGTCTCCTCATCCTAGATGCTGGTATGTGAGTACACAATGTTTGGAGTGACATGACCATTTTCTAGCTATGGAAGGTGACCAGGAGAATCACAAAGACTCTGGCCTAAAGCCGGTTGTGCTGTGGCTGACTTTGTATCTTTTCTGGCTTATGCCACAGAAGATCAAGAGTTAGAGTAGAGCACGTTAACTGATCCAGGATCCCCTTTGGATGCCTATTCCGGTCTTGACTGACATGTTGGCACTGGCCTGAACAGCTTTGGGGCGAGGGTGAGACAGGCCTAATCTGGGTCGCGGAGTCATCTCTCAGAATTTTCTGGCACTTTCCTCTGTCACAGCAGTTGTGAGCAGCTGCTGACCACACCGTTTGGCCAGAGGCCACTCTGTGAGCTTCACGCTTTGGTAGCCACTGATTTGAAGAGAGAGGTCAAACCAGGGAACTTTATCTCTGTGAAGCTTTGGAGATGTCAGTGATGATGTATTCCTGTTCTGGCTCTGAGTCTAGCAACTGTCCCCAATGGTCTCGATGCTTTCATGAAACAGAGGCACCGGGAGGGTAGACTCTCCTAAAAGGTCCCAACTCAACTTAGCAGTTGAAGTCTTAATCAAATCCGGGACCGGTGAGAATGTAGCTCAGGTTCTTGGCGCCCTCAAAGGCTAGGCTCAGCAACCTGTGTCATTATTCGAAATAAAGACACCAGCAGGGTCCGGGAGGTGGCTCAGCAGTTAAGAGTGTATACAGTTTCCTCCCCTCCCCGAGTTCAATTCCCATCATTCATGTTAGGTAGGCTCACAATGTAACTGCAGCACCGTGTGTGTGTGTGTGTGTGTGTGTGTGTGTGTGTGTGTGTGTGTATGTATGTGTGTATGTGTGATGCTTCTTCTGACCTCCATAGACATGTGCACTCACACGTGTGCATAACCCTACCCACATATATACATAATTAAAAATAAAATAAATTCTATTAAGAAAGATTGTGAGTCACTTCAAATCTCTAGAACCCATGTGAATAGCCAGGGGGGCACATCTCCAGCCTCAGTGCTGTGGGGAGGGAGGGAATGGAGGCAGGAGCATCATCGGGGCTTACTTTAAAAATGTTGACCTCCAGATTTAGTGAGAGATCCTATCCTAAAGCGATCAGGCAAAGCGTGATAGGGCAGGATTTCCCACAATCCCCTCCATGCGCCATACATGGGTTTGCATCTGCACATGTGAACACTTTCCTTTGCTTGAAAGCAGATCCCTCTCTCAGCATGTGTAACCTCTGTGACACCCAGGTCTCCACTAACCCAAGTTTCACATGGTATCATTGTTCTGCCGCACTTCTCCACTGGTTTCATTTGCTAAGGACCTGGAGTGACTTGGGTAGAATTATAGCTGGAATAAATGATGTATGAAATGAGAAATCTTTGTCCAGGGCCGGAAGGGGGAGAGAGAGGAAGGGGGAAAAAAAAAGCAGCCTCTCACAGAAGCAATTGTTTGGAATTAGTTTCTCTACAGTCAGAAACTGCAGGAAAAAAAAAAAAAGACAGAGTCATCAGATTTGTTTGTTTGTTTGTTTGCTTGCTTCTACATTTACTGAAAAGTCAGGCTTTTGTCGATTTCCTAGGCTCCCAGTGATGGGAAATGGATCTTGCACCAATTGAAAGCCAACTTGGGTCCAGTCCAGCCCATGACTTTATGTGCTCAGGGGTGAAGACCGGGAAAACATCAGCAAGAGATGTTTTCCAACACTTGACCCCTCCCACCCTTTCAGGGTGACCCTTTCTTTTACTTGCTTCTGAGTAGCCTCATTCTCTGACCTTCTGTATTACTTAAAAAATTGCTATCAGGGAACTGGTGCTATCGGTCTTTTGGTAGGAGTGCTTGCTTGCCTAGCATCCCGAAAGCCCCGAGGTCCATCACAGCACCACATAAAGTAGGCACGGTGGTGCATACCTGTAATCCCAGCATGTAGGATGTGGAGGCAAGAGAACCAGAACTTCAAGGGCATACTCTGCCTCATTGAGGCCAACCTGGGCTATGTAAACCCTGCTGCAAAATTCAAAACCAAACAAAGAAAAATATCTGCTCTCTGGGGAAGTGCCTCAGCAGCACCACACTCAGCTAGCAAGCACAGTGCCCTGGGTTCCATGCCCTGCATTGAGAAATAAAAGCAACACAAATCCAAGAAACAAAATAAGGATAATGGCAGCAAGATGGTTCAGCAGAGGGCTTGCTGACAAGCCTGAAGAGCTGATTTTGAACCCCGGGGCACATACAGTGGAAGAAGGCAGTCATTCTCTCAAGTTTCCTTGTCCTCTGCACATATGTGTATGCTTGTACACACACACACACACACACACACACACACACACACACGACAGGGTAGTCATTTTAAGAGTAGCAATACAGCTCACTGAAAGAGCACTTCTTTAGTGTGTACAACGCCACAAATTCCATCCCAAATGGAATGGAATGAAAATTTGTAGACAAAGGGATTATTGTTGGATGGTATGAAATTGATTTCAGAGGACCAAGTCAGACCAAAGCAAAGAGCTTTGTGTACAAGAGAGAAGGCTGATCTGGGGGCTTGGCACAGTGATAGAACACTTGCTTGGCCTGTCAAGGCCCTGGGTTCCAGTTGCATCATGACAACAATAGGAAGAAAAACCCAAAGTGGGAGCTGGGCTTCCTGAGCGCTGCTAGCCGTGGGTGGCATGTGGATGATTTCCTGCAGTCTCCCTGCTGTATGGGCCCAGGCTCTTTATCAGGACCCTAAACCACACATCCAAGCTAGTCACTATCATTGTTAGTGCTGCAACCAAAAACACCACGACCAAAATGCAAGTTGCGGAGGAAAGGGTTTATTCGGCTTACACTTCCATATCGAGCTGCTTATTGCCAAAGGAAGTCAGAACAGGTTCTCAAACAGGGCAGGAACCTGCTGAAGATCTGTCTTGGAACGTCATGGACTGTGCCTCCGATGTTCAGCAACAAATCCAGGCCAGCCCTCAGCGGGAGCCCCCTGCCCTTGACCTGTTTGGCTATGCTTCTGAGAGGTATTTACAAAACCCTGCTTCAGCCGCGGTAGCTGACGGTTCACGTGGGAGAAAATGGTCAGCTGAAGCCTTAGGAAGAGAGAAAGCCAGACCATGGAAGAGAATGATCCCTGTGAGGTACTATTTTTGTCTCGGTTACATGCTCTCAGAGTGTCCTTGAGAGCGTTGCCTGAGTTCACCATCTCCGATCACCACTGCCCAGGCAGAACCTCTCCAGGTGCTTGCCAGGCTCATAGAGGCTCCCTCGCCTCTGTGACAGTGTAGGGATACACTCCTAGATTCTTTTAGGGATTAGGTGCAGAGGCCAGAAGGTAATGTTGTCAGTCACAAGAGGAATATCAAATTGCGAGCAGATTGTGACCTTCTTATAACTGCTATTTAGAAATAACCTCTTTGATTCTGCTTGTGACCCACATAACTTTTTAGGCTGCCTGGAAAGGGAATAACAGGCATTTATGGATTGCCTACTGTATACCCTAACTTAAGCATATCCATTTACTTAGTCCTCCTCCCCACACTCTGCTCATTTTGAAACAAAAGACCAGTATGTAGTCCAGGCTGGCCTGAGGCGTCAAGTGCTCCTGCCTCACTTTACAGGGTGCTAGGATTACAGGTATGCCCCACCATGCTCGGTTCCTTTTATTTTGCTTATTCTTCCTTTGGTATGGTGTGGCCTGTGCATGTTAGTTTGTGTGCATACATGCATATGCATATTTGTGGAGATCTGGGGTGGATATTAGTTGTTTTCCTCAATTGCAGCAGTTTACCTGATTTTTGAAACCAGCTCTGACCCTGAACCTTGAGCTCATTTCAGCTAGGCCAGCCGGCCAATAAATTTAAAGAACCGGTCCCCGAGACAGAGAGCACCATGGGTATTCATCCCTCCCTGAGACAGAAAGCATTGTGGGTATCCATCCCTCCCTGAGACACAAAACACCATGGGTATCCATCCCTGAGACAGAGAGCATCATGGGTATCTATCCCTGAGACAGAGAGCATCATGGGTATCCATCCCTCCCTGAGACAGAAAGCATCATGGGTATCCATCCCTGAAACAGAGAACATCATGGCTATCCCTACCTAGCAGTGTCTCTACTGTAATCAATGCTGGAGTTACCGACAGGTACCTCCAAGTCCTGCTTTTATGTGGATGGTGGAGATCTGAACTTGGGTCCTTGTGCTTGTGCAGCAAGCCCCTCGTCCACAAAGTCATCCTCCCAGCCCCCAAATACTGTTCTAACTGTGAGGTTGGAGCAACTTCATACGCATCAAGCGAAAACAAATGTAGAAGCTCCTCTTTGTGCGTGAAATCCCGGTGATACTTTGACCTCTCATACCCAGGAGCAGGGGAGCCTGCCCCTCAGGAACATTAGCTTAGCCAAACAGCGCTCAGACATGGTTTCACCCTTTGCCTTAGACTAGGGACTCAGACAAGCTGGGACGCATGAAGAGGCTGTGGAAACAAGTTTAAAAATAACTTTACCGGCTCACACTTTGAAATTTAAGCCATCCACTCAGGAAATGCTGAGTGTAGTTCAAAAATGGACTTAAAAAAAAATCCCAAACGTTATTATTCGTCAAGAACAAAGTGGTAAGCGATAGAGAAATAGGAGGAAGTGGTTGTTTGTAGAGTTTATTAATAAAAATAAGTTGTCATCTTTGTCCTAGATTACATCTGAAGCCCTGGGAGTTGAGACTGACTTCTCTTATGCTGGAGCGCTTTAAAGAGACCCCAAATATACGGAAATGAAAAGATGCCATCCAGTCATGAAAACGTGACATTTTCAATGTTTCCCCTTTGAATCCGCAGTCTGTAAAGCTCGCCTAAGTCTTCTAGGTCCTTCTCAAGCCATCCCTACACTTTCAGGGGATGCTCATGAGGTCAACAGACATCTGCACACTGCCCCTACCACCTTGGCAGAGCCGGGCATTATTATCAACTGTATTTCTTGTGCTTGGTTTTGTTGAGGTAGGGTATCATGTAACCTGTACCAACCTTGAGGTTTCTAGGTAGCCAAGGATGGCCTTTGAATTTCTGATCCTCCTGTCTTCACCTCCCTAGGTGCTGGGATTGCAGGAGTACACCACATGCCTGGTTTATGGGAGGCTAGGGAGTGGACAGTTTTGTGTATGCCAGGCAAGCACTCTCCCCACTAAGCCACATTCCAGAAGTGTCAATTATAGTTAAATCAGGTGTATGCTTAATACCAAATGCATCTTTTGTTTTTCCTTCTGATTTTCCCCAGCCTTGGTTTTCAGTTTATTGTTCTGGAGATGGAACACTATTGCTTCTGTGTCCTGGGCCACAGCCCCCAGCTAAGCCACATTCCCAGGCCCCTAATGGGGGATTCCAGCAAGCACTCTGCCACCAATGAGCCACAAACCTAGAAATGGATGAACCATGAATGCTCTGGGTTCTGACACCCTGATGGGCCGGTACTAGAGATAAGGAACATATGGTCTGTGGCTAAATGAGTAATCTCAGATTAGCTTCTGGAAATAGGGTTTTAAAAAAGTCTTCTCGAGATAGGATTTATAAAAAGCACCACTCGTTGAAAACAGAAATCTATAGGGGCAGGCTGGCATGGAATTATGAAAAGTTTTCAGAAAAAAAAAAACATTTTTTTAAAAAAGGAATCTGTATTTGCGTTCCTACCCAGCTGGGATGACGCCTAGGCCTGCAGGCTTCTAACTACCTGCTGTTTTCGTGGGATCAGAGTCACATTTCAGATGTCCATATCATGACTCATCAGAACTTATCACACCTCTGAACTAGTAATTTGCCTTTTGAGGACTTATCCTCGGGACATTGATGTCAAAGGAGAAGAAAAAAAAAATAAAGCCGTATGCGTGGTAACTCTGATTACCTGGTTGCTTTAACACTGAGACTTTAGGAACCCCCGCCCCCAAGGCCAGCAGGCATGGCCTAAACATTTAAATTATGATGTATTGTGGGGCTGGAGAGACAGCTCAGTGTCTTAGAACATTTGCTGCTATTGCAGGGGGCTTGAATTTGATCCTCAGCACCTATATCCAGCACTTCACAACTACCTGTAACTCTAGCTCCAGGAGTTCTGAAGTCCTCTTCTGGCCTCTGTGTACTCAAATGTACTTAAACACACTTAACCTGCCCCCAATACATAATTAATAACAAAATCTTCAAATTATGATAGGTTGAATCAACAGACTACTGTGTATTTGCCAGCACTATAATTATGACTTCCCTATGAAGCATATATTTGAATTAATTGCCTTTTGTAACACAAATGAAACAAAACATAATACAATGTTTTCTCCTCTGTGAATCATATATGTATATACACACACGCGTGCATGTGTGTGTGTGTGTATGTTTACATACATACACATTATGTCAAGCATGGTGGCACACTTCTGCAGTACACTGGAAGGTAAGGTAGAAGGATTAAGAGTTTGTGCTCAGCCTGAGCTACGTGGTAAATTGGAAACTTGCTTGGGCTGTATAATGAGACCTGTCTCAAAATAAAGTTAAGCAGGTTGGTATGTACTTGTAATCCTAGCACTCAGGAGATGGAGGCAGGAGGATCAGGAGTTGAAGGTCATCTTGAACTGCATAGTGAATCTGAGGCTATACTGGACTATATAATATAAGACCCTGTCTTAAAAAACAAACAAGACAAAAAATAATAAAAAGAGATACCAACATGCATTCAGTGCATATGTGTATACACACATGTACACACACACACACACACACACACACACACACACACACACACACGCACGCACACGAGTGCACACATACATGTGTGCATGTGCGATCTGGAAAGAACATAATACAGAAAATGAGAATAATAGATATGCCATGTGGTGACAACAGAAGAGATCTTTCTTTTAAACATTTTATTTATTTTATACATATGAGTTCACTGTAGCTGTCTTCAGACACACCAGAAGAGGGCACCAGATCCTATTACAGAAGGTTGTGAGCCATCATGTGGTTGCTGAGAATTGAACTCAGGACCTCTGGAAGAGCAGTCAGTGCTCTTAACCACTCTCCAGCCCAGAGATTTTTTTATTTTTATTAAAAAAAAAAACCTTCATTATTGTTGAATGAAGTTATGGCTCTGAAAGTCAAATGCTGGCTTTGCTTATGAATTGCTTTTGTTTTTCTCATCTGAAAAATTGATATAATAGTAGCTTATATTATTAGCAGCCCAGTTCTCCTCCAGCCTGTGTACTTAGCCTGTACTTCCCTACCTTCTAGGTTTGTTTTCATTTAAACTTATTATTATATTATAACTTCTGATTTGAGGTACGTATGTGTGTGTATGTGTCCTCACGTGGAGGTCAGAGGAGAACTTCAAGTGTCAGTAGTCCTCAACACTGTCCACCTTGCTGTTCGAAACAGTGGCCTGGAACTTGCCAAGTCATCCATGTGGGCCTACAAGCTCCAAACTCTGTCTCTGCATCCCTGGCATTGGATGTACTAGTGTACACCACGACTCCCAGCTCGTTTATGGGGGGCTTGGGGTTGAACTCAGGCTTGTACAATGTGAACTTACTGACGGAGCTGTCTCCCCAGCCCTCCGTGCCACCTTCTGTGGTACTTACAGACAAGCAAGAGAACGTAGCTGCCTTGCAAGGTCACTCCGAGTAGATCCAGGCCTTCAAACCACGTGACCTTACCCTGAAGGTTGCCACATGTTACTACCTCCCCGTGTGTTCTCCTTGCCCCTGGCTTAGCGGTTTCCTTCCAGATGTGCCATCAGTATCAGAGATAAAGTACATCTCCTGTGGGCCTGGTATTTAGTGACAGTCCTGCTGATCACCATCAGCATCATCATAACGTGCGTGTAATGAAGTCATGAGAGAAAGCGGCATCTGTGCCAGGAAGGTCACGGATATGGCGAGTGAAGCTCAGAGCTCATATCTCCGGGCGCAGGCTCTGCTTTGATGGATTTTAAAGGTCTATTTCGAAGTTAGAACATCTGTTACTGGGCTACTCTCCTATGGGTTAAATGTGTCTCTTGTGATGGAGATGGCTCCCTTCTGGCCCTTTAGCACTCTCTCTCATTAAACAAGTTTTTTGCATATTTATTCTTTTGTTCATTAGCATGGTGAGATGCGTGGGAGGATTCCAATTTTACCTATTTCTATTTTTCCCCTTGTATTTTTTTATTGCACACCCTACCAATGAATTAATTGTTGATTAATCGATCAGTTAATTAATTGTATTATTTTTTGTAGTATTGGGATTGAGCCTAAGTAAGGTCTTACACATGCTAGAAAAGACTCCACTACTGAGCCACACCCTAGTCCCTCACTGGGGAATCTTAGAAAATGCTCTGCCACTGAACCACTCTCCAGATCCTCACTGGGGGAGTCTAGGCAAGTATTCTATCTCTAAGCTAAGCTCCTAGCCCTCATTTTCCTTCTAGGAATTAAGATTTCCCTTAGTTGTATTCAACCAAATTCAGTCTGTGGCCCTCGCTGCTCTTGGACTGTCTTTCTTCCTGCCTCAGCCTACCAAGTTGCTCCTATACCAGTCCTGGCTCCATTCATGAAAACTCTTGAGTGCACTCCATCAATATTTACATATTTTCCTATTTATAGATTATATATGTCCATCATTAATGGACTACATATGAGAAACATTGAAAAGATGAAATAATGCAGACTTAAAAACAGGCTTTCATCAGATTTCCTTTAACAACACAGAAGTCCTTTGCACTCTTATTGCAGTGTTGTTATCAGTCATATTTTCAATGAGGGCTGTGTTAGTGAGTATGCTTTATTATGTTTGACAATCTTAATTTAATACCTTGTGATACAATAATCCAAATGTCTGGCTTCAGTGCACTAGGTTTTGCTTTTTATAGCAGGAATGGAACCCTCTAAAGATATATGGATCCAGATGGGGGGTGTTTGAAGTCCATGGTACTAACTAAATGATAACAGTCTTGCTTTCAGCACCATGCATGCATTATACATAAATTCTGTGGAAAGTCCGCTAGCAAGGCTCCTTTACTCAGGATGCAACAATGATTGCCTTTTGGTATTATTTCCAGATTAATTTTAACATGTTTTATTTCTCTCTGTTTGTGTGCATGCCATGTATGTATGTCTACATGCCCTTGTGTGTTCGGGAGCCCATACTGTCCTGGAAAAGGTGCCAGATCCCCTGGAGCTGGAGTTATAGGCAATTACGATAACCAAACTCTGATGTGGATGCTACAAACCAAACTCAGGTCCTCTGTAACAGCAGCAAGGGCTTTGAACCCCTAAGTTCTCTCTCTAGTTCCTCCATCAATATTTTTAACCAGTGAGTTCAAAACCTGCCAACATGCTTTGTTTGAATGATATTTCAGAGGCTACACAGACCCTTTCCAAGCTTCTTAAATGTGCACCTGGGAGGTTTTAGCAAGCCAAATTTCAGAAATTTTCAGGAATAAATCATTAATCGGTCATAGGGGTGTGTTTTTAGAACAGCTCTCTCACGGTACAGATGGTGGGCTGTAACCTGTGAGCCAGAGGAGCCCTCTCCTCCCCTTTGGTCGTGTGTTTATCACAGGAACAGAAAGCAAACCAGGACACTTTCCACGAAGCTTAATGGCGTGACTGCAATTTGCTTTTCAACATCCCTGAAACTTTGCCCTTAAGCCCTGACTTTATTTAAAGAAGAGAAGCCATTTACATCAAGAGTCACACTAAATAAATCCTTCCTTCCCTGCAACGAAATCACCTATTTATGTGTACATTTGTTTATTCACTCGCTGATGAGTGTGTGTGTCACACACTCATGCACGTGTGCACACACACACACACGCACACGCACACACACGTGCACGTGCGCACGAGCTCCTGTATGCATGGGCATAGGTGAAGACCAGAGGACAGCCTTGACTGTCCCTTAGATACCGAATACTTTGGTTTTAGAGACAGGGTCTTTCACTGGCCTAGGAGTCTCAGAGTAAAGTAGGTTGCCTTGGCCAGAGCATCTTTCTACAAATGTGTAATGCCATGCCTGGCTTTTCCTTGTGGGTTCTGGGGCTGGAACTCAAGTCCTCATGCTTGTATAGTAAGCACTTGATTGGTTGTTTTATCCCCCCCCCCCCCCCCCCGGCCCTCTCTTGTCTTTGTTTGCTTTGTTTTGTTGAGGGTGTGTGTCACCCAATAGCCCAGGCTGGTCTCAAACTCATAGTCTTCTTCCTGTTCAGCCCCTCAGCTGTGGGCATTCCAGATGCAAGCTGCTGTGCCTTGTATGTTAAAACCTCATTTAATTCAGTATATAAAATTTCCACAAACCTTTTGCTTGTGACCGGTGAAAATAGTATTTAACGTGTGTCATTGTGGAGATGGAATCTAACAAGTAACTCGTTACATCAGCAAAGATACCATGAGCGTCATAGCCGTACTCTCTTCCACTCTTCCTAGGGAATCTACTGTCCACTTCCTGAAGGAGTTTCCAGTGAAGGAACGCTCTGACTTCACTGTCAGGTTGCTCTCTGTGTGTGTGTTTGGTTGAAACTTAGTCTTTTCTCATATGTCTTCTGATCCCTTGCAAGCAAACTGGGAATCTTGAAAGGGAATTAAAATGCCCATTGTTCAGTTTGGGGGGAAAACTGAATGCTACTGAAATTGCATCTGCTGTGGTGTTAAATATTCCTGGAAAGAGCAGTGACTGCTTTTCTGTGTCTGTTTTTGTTTTAAAATGCTGTGGTAGGCTGGGGACATGGCTGAGCGACTGAGTGCTTGCCAGGCAAGTCTGAGGATCAGCCTTTAGATCCCAAGAATGCATGGAACTGCTGTGTGGTCCTGCACCTGCAGTAACTAGTCTAAACCTGTCAAATGTCAATTTGTATCTGTAAATGTAAGATATAATCTCTTAAAAACTCATACAATTTTGATTCTGAAACCTGCCTGGGCCCAATTCTTAGACATACGTTTCTGGCCCTCTTTGCTCCTCCCACTGCCCTGTGAATATTTTTCTGGAAGTCATCAGTATATTTCCAGTATATGGTGGAAGGGGGAGTGTCTAACTCCCAGGAGAGTTGCTATTTGTTCTAGAAAACTGGGCACTAGATTGACCAACGAGACTCAGTTACAGATGTCCGACCAAGTCCAGCATACTTGCCAGCCTGAGAGGAAGATTCCGGGCCCTGTTTAAGGCAGTAGCTTCCCTCAGACAGCACAGATAGTCATGGAGTTCCGCCAAGAGAAGTCTTCATTCACTGCCAGCATCGACTGTGAGAGGCAATGTCAGAGAGAGGGGTGGAATCAGAGAATGTCACATTAGTACATCTGTCAATGTATTACCACCCATGTCACTCACCCATCCCACAACATATTTAAAGATCCTGGGCCAGGAAGGCGCTCAAGCCGGAGCTTCTGAGATGCAAATAGCCTGCTGCCATCTTTCTGCCGTGAAAGCTGTGATAGACGGCACATTGCACAGATGCAGTTCAAGTCTGAGGCACTAAATGTGTTTGGCAGTAACAGTTACTTGGCTTATTAGTCATGTTTTCTCCTTCTTCTTGTTGTCTTTATAGAATATCTTTTATTTACTATTTGACTACTTTGTACCCAACTCCCCCTCTCCCTCCAGCCGGGCACTCCCCACATGTCCTTTTACCCCATTGTGGTGGCATGAATGTGTTTGGCCCATAGGCAAGTGGCACTTTTAGGAGGTGTGGCCTTGTTGGGGGAAGTGTATCTTTGTGGGTAGGGGCCTTGAGACCCTTCTCCTAGCTGCCTGGAAGCCAGTTTTCTCCTATTTGCCTTTCAGAACAAGATGTAGAACTCTCAGCTCCTCCATCTCCGTGCCTGTCTGAATCCTGCCATGATGATAATGGACAGGATCTCAGAACCAGAATTCACTGCAGCAGTGGTCACTTGCACAGCATCTAGTCAACAGAAACAGTCAACATTCTAGCAGACACCATTAATCAGACACCGTGGGTTATCCATACTCAAAAGAGGACATTAATAGGTATCTTAGTTAGCATTTCCATTGCTGAAAAGAGACACCATGACCCAGGCAACTCTTAAAGAGGACAACATTTAATTGGGGGCTGCCTTACAGCATCAGAGGTTCAGTCCATTATCATCACAGCAGGAAGCATGGTGGCCTACAGGCAGACATGTTGCTGGAGAGGTAGCTGCGAGTTCTACATTCAGACCAGCAGGTAGCAGGAAGTTAACTGGCTTGAACTTCTGAGAATTCGAAGCCCACCTCCTAGCAATACACTTCCTTCAACAAGGCCACACCTACTCCAATAAGGTCATACCTCATAATAGTGCCACTCCCTATGAACCAAGTATTCAAACACATGAGTCTATGGAGACCATTCCTATTCAAACTACTACAGGCGGGGTTGTTATAGATGTTTCATTTAGGGCTGAGGATTCAGTAGGCACTCTTTTTTCAACACTCTGACCAGTTATGAGTCTCTGCAGACTACTGACCACTTCAGAGAGATGCTTCTCTGGCCAAGATTTGCCTCACAGCAGTAAGAGTGGCTCATGGCTGTGGCAGCAACTGCCACATGGGGCTACTTGCTCACATCTTGTAAGACCAGAAAGCAGAAAAAAAAAAAAAAAAAAAAAAAGAATGCTAGAATCTAGCTGGATTCCTCTGTCTTCCTTGTGTTTCATTTAGCTCCTCAGGTGGTAGAATGGTGTGGCCCACATTAAGGGGTGTGTGTGTATCTTATGCCTTAAGTAAACATCTCTGAAACCACCCTTACAGTCATACAAAATAATTCCATAGGTTATCCTTAGTGAAACCAAGTTAATAATTAAAAATTGTCATCACATGGTCTTATGGGGGGATTGGAGGAGGGGGCGGTGGATCTGTGCCAGGGGTGTAATCGGGGAAGATAGGTCCTGGGTGGGAACTCAGAAGCTACTAAGGTCATGCCAGCTGAAAGCCAAGGCAGCTGAAGTATGAATAGCATGGTTAAGGGAACAGAGGCTGGGTAGAGACCTGATGGTGTCTGTGTAGCTCAGCATTCTCAGCTGTTCAGTCTTACTGAGGGCTCAAGCACGGAGTGGCTGAGGTGCAGGATGAAACTAGGTGAGTGTTTGTTGCCTTAGAACCCCATGCTCTTGCACGGAGGGGTGTATATTTTCTACTGTGCAGACAGTGCAGGACAGCCTATCCTATAAAGCAAGTTCAAGGCCAGCCTGAGCAACTTAGTATGAACCTGTCTAAAAGCAAAATTTATGAAAGGGCTGGGGACATATTTCAGTGGTAGAGTGTTCGCCTAGAATCCCCTAGTGAGATAGTGTGGACATGACTCTAATGTAGAGCCTAGAATCTCCCAATGACAGGCTGGGGCATGGCTCAGTAGTAGAGCACCTGCCTAGAATCCTTCAGTGAGGGGCCAGAGGTATGGCCCAGTGATAGAGGACCTGCCTAGAACCCCCCAGTGAGGGGCTGTGGGATGTGACTCAGTGGTAGAACATTTTAGAACACCAATGAGTTCGTTTGAAGGTGTGACCGTGCATTGCTGTAGAAATTCCTTAGATGCCATCTATGCTGGGTGGCTGGCTGATCATTCCGCTTGGGCACTGCTGGGCCATTCTTTGATTAACATAGAAATTAGTTCTTTTATGTAGCTCCGAATTTGTAGCCTCCACTAGTTTTAAAAGCTGATATTTAAGGACTCTGGTATAACTCCAACTTGTTCTTTTTTTTGGGAAATGGATGCAGGATATTTCAATTTAATTCATTCTACCTTCTCATTTTTCACACCAGTTGCCTTATTATTCTTAACTATTATTAAAAGGAATGATAAAAATGTAATTAACCATCTGGGACATATTCCTGCTTCCCATTAGTCAGGGCATCTATTATAAAACCACTCCAAAGTTCAGCTTTAGAAATAAAGTCTCCAAGTAGGTGGATTAGCTAATGAATTTTTCTTCTTTAAAGATGACTGGCTATTTTTTTTTTCTTTACATAAGACAAGACTTCCACTAGCCATTCATCAAAGAGAGGTAGGGGGAAGTGGAAGTTAAAAAAAAATGGACCTAGTTGTCCATATAACATAGTGTGTAAAAGCTGTAGATTTGATATGGTTTTTATAAGGCTTCTGCACGATGCTTTGCCACTCATATTTATGGATTTAGCAGTTAACCTTGGCTTCAGGGAGATAAGTCTGTATTCATACAGAATGCTTGCTTGAGGTCCCTGGGAAATCAATATTTTTATTCATTCCCTTCCGTGGAAGTAGAAAAACTGGAGATGGGGTCTGAACAGCAGAGATGTCGGGGGGCCCTATTTGTCTAATGGAGACCCTACAGTTACTTTTAGGCTTGTTGTGGGGGTGTAATTGAGAAGGAATTACATTATAGACTACTGTCTAAATTCCACCTATTATGTTACTTTTCCTGTGGAGATGTAAACAAATTTCTATTTACCCCAGGTAGTACTCTGATGACCGACTAAAGAAAAGCATCCAAAGCGAACCAGTGAGGATATTTGATGGGGAGGGGGGATTGCTTACAAGTGCCTTGTTGGGGGATTCTAGGCAGGGGCTCTACCACTGAGCCACATCCCCAGCCCCTCACTGGGGGATTCTAGGCAGGGGCTCTACCACTGAGCCACGCCCCCAGCCCCTCATTGGGGGATTCTAGGCAGGGGCTCTACCACTGAGCCACATCCCCAGTCCCTCCCTGGGGAATTCTAGGCAGGTGCCCTAACACTGTGTCTCGTCCCCAGTCTTTAAAAAAATAGTCTTAAGTTGCTCAGACTAGACTTGAAGTAGGTATGTAACTGAAGCAGCTCTAGAGCTTTTCATTCTCCTGCCTCAGCCTCCTGAGTAGCTGATATGAAAGGCCTGAACTACCAAGGCTGATTGATCATGAGAATCTTAAAAAAAGACTCTCCTAGGTTAGGGTTGCCCTCAAATTCTTGTAGATTCAGACCCCAAATCCTTTCTTGTCTCTGTAGGTGCTGCCTCTGGTTTAGAACATGTAACCGGGCCTCCTAGTGCTCTGAGGCTCCCACCCCATCCTCTATGGTAGGAAACACCTGACTGTTGTCAGCTCTGTCTGAAGCTGTTTGCTGTTCCCAGGAACCCCCAAGGCACAATGCCGAGTCATGTGTCCAGGAGGGAGCTCTTCATGCTCCAGGAACCCTCGCATGGTTTCTCATTAGCCTGATAAGGTATAATTCGAGCTCATTTTCTTTTGTGAAACCTTGATAAAGCTAGCTGACATGTGTTCAACAAATAAAGTTCCTATTTTTGTGCCACGCTCCACACTAGGCTTTGGATCTAGGGGTGACTAAAGCACGAGTTTGTCACTTAGGAATAAAGACAGCTATGGGTTTTTAGTAATAGTAATTTTTTATTTTTATTTATTTATTTTCTTTTAGTTTTGATAGCGCACCTCATAAAATCCACTTAACAAAGGGTTTGTTTTGACTATCGTTCTAGGGTTTACTTCATCATGGAGGGGAGAACATGGCAGCAGGAGCGTGAGGCACTGGTCACATGGTATCCATAGTTGGGAAGCAGAGAGAGAGAGATGGATGCTGGTGCTCAGCTTACTGCTTTTTATCCAGTCCATGACCTCATCTTATGAGATGGAGCTGACCACATTCAGGATGGGTCTCCCCTCAATTTAAACTCTTAGGAAACACCCTCACAGACATATGCAGAGGCTTGTTCTTCGATGATTCTGTCTCCTGTCACACTGATGATATTAACCATCATGGGGCAGATGAGGTTCCAGGACTATGTCATAGGAGCCTGAAGAAGCCCCTTTGGAGTCATGGGACATTTCAGAGAGCTGTCATTTGTGCTAGGTCGTGATGTACTCATGGGCATTTGACAGGCAAAAAGCAAGGTGCAGGAGTGGGAAGGGCACAAAGTCCAAAGGACATAGTCAAAAGCCTAACTTGATAGGTGACCGGGTCAGGGCAGAGTTTACGGTTCAGCAGCTAAGCTAAGAGCACATACTGTTCTTCAAGAGGACCTAAGTTGGATTCCCTTCTTCCAGGCTGAGCAGAGTACAACAACCTGACATTCCAGCTCCTGGGAGCCCACAGCTCTTTCTGGATCTCATGGGCACCTGCAGTCATATTCATGTGGAGTCATATACTATACCCATAATTAAAAAATTATCTTTAGAAAGAAAGAATGCTGTAGGTAGGGCTTCATATTTTTTTTCTTATTGTGTGTGGAGTGTGTGTGTGTGTGTGTATGTGTTAGAGGATGAGGGTGGGAGCACATGGGCCTCCGTGCACATGTGGAGGTCAGAGAACAACTTTGTGTATTCAGTGTTGTGTTTCCACCATTATATGAGCTCACAGAATGAAATTAGGGTCATGAGGCTTGTAGGGCAAATGCCTTTAACTACTGCGCCATCTTGCCTACTCTTTGGTGTGCTTATTGCAACTGATGCTCAGGCTATGAGTCCATGGGACACAGCAAAAGTGGTTGAGCAAGAGGCCCTTCCTGAGGGTATTCAATGTTATAGCATATGCCTTAGACTCCAAGCCTGGAATGAAGTGCTAGGTGTAGAAGCAGCAGGGAGTTCCCACAGGAGGGGTGTCTAGGAGCTTTATGTCCAAATAGGTATCAAAAGCCAGGAATTAAATAGAGCTGCAGGTGTCTGTGTAAGAGGGCTGTGGAATTTGAAAAACATGACATGTGTTGTTTTAGCCACTGAACAAATGATCATACTCTTTCTTTCCTCCATATGTATGTGTCTTAGTTAGGGTGCATTACTGTGAAGAGATACCATGACCAAAGCAACTCTACAAAGGAAAAAATTTAATTAGGGCTGGCTTACAGTTCCATTATTATCGCAGGAAACATGATAGTATACTGGCAGACATGGTGCTGGAGAAGGAGCTGAGAGTTCTACATCTTGATCTGAAGGTAGCCAGGAAGAGTGTCTCTCTCACACTGGAGGGAGATTAAGCCAAAGCCCACCCCCACAATGATGCACTTCTTCCAACAAGGCCACATCTACTCCAATAAGGCCACATCTCCTAGTAGTACCATTTCCCATAGGGCAAGCATATTCAAACCACCACAGTATGTATGTATTATACACTATGTAAATGTGAGTGTATCTGTCTTTCCACCATGTAAATTCTGGGGCCCAAACTCCAGCCATCAAGCTTGCTAACAAGTACTCTTACTTACTGATCCATCTCTCTGAAACCCTGACTATTTTCTTCTTTTGTGCAATTAAGTATTTTCACTCCAAATAAAACCTAGGAGAAGTGGTTTCTGGCTGCCATTTCTACTGGACAGTATCATCAAGACTTGGAGAGCTTGCACCAGTTGCCCAAGATTATGGAAATCTAAGATAGCAGAGCTTGGATCATGTCTGATATGTCTCATTGAAGTGTGCTGGGAAGCCAGTGGGGGTAATCTGTCGTTCCAACTGCTTGGATCATAAGTTCAAGACCAGAGTGAGTTCAAGACTAATCTGGACAATATAAAGGAACTCTGTTAAAAAAAAAAAGAATGAAAAGAAGACTGGAGAATGTAGCTTAGTGATAGGATGTAGGTAGATAGGATGCTTCTATGGCATGAAGAAAGCTCAACACTCAATTCCTATACCTGAATGCACAGCTAAAAGTATATGTTAAAGAGAAGACCTGCGGCAGCTTATTTTGCCATATCTGGGGATCCATACCATAATCAACCACCAAACGCAGACACTATTGCATATGCCAGCAAGATTTTGCCGACAGGACCCTGATATAGCTGCCTCATATGAGGCTATGCCGGGGCCTGGCAAACACAGAAGTGGATGCTCACAGTCATCTATCGGATAGAACACAGGGCCCCCAATGAAGGAGCTAGAGAAAGTACCCAAGGAGCTGAAGGGGTCTGTAGCCCTATAGGAGAAACAGCAATATGAATTAACCAGTATCCCCAGAGCTCGTGTCTCTAACTGCATACATATCAGAAGATGGCCTAATTGGCCATCATTGGGAGGAGAGGGCCTTGGTCTTGCAAAGATTATATGTCCCATTACAGGGGAATGCCAGGGCCAGGAATCAGAAGTGGGTGGGTTGGGGAGAAGGGTGGGGCGGGGGGAGGGTATAAGGGACTTTTGGGATAGCATTTAAATTGTAAATGAAGAAAATAGCTAATAAAAATGTTTAAAGAAAAAAAAAAGAAAAAAGATAAAATGCTAAAATTAACACTAATAGTAAAAGTAGATACAGGAAATATCTCACTCTACTTCTGAGCCACACATCCTGCCCTCCCTGCGGGGTTCCAGGTACTGAATTATCAACGATTACAAACAACTGAACCACACCCCCAGCCCTTCACTGGGGGATTCTAGGCAGGTGCTCTACCACTGAGCCACATCCCCAGCCCCTCACTGGGGGATTCTAGGCAGGGGCTCTACAACTGAGTGACACTCCCAGCTCTGACAGACAGTCTTTAGATCTTTTTCAGCATAAGAATAATTCATCTTGCCCTGCTGGCCTTCAGGACAGTCCCAGAGTACAGTGGGATGACTTTTCCTCCAGCCATTGATATTGCCTAGCATTGTAATGGATTGTTCAGAAAGAGCAAAGCTGCCTGCGTCGGGAGGTGAACACATTAAGATCATTGTCAAGCTTCTCTTGCCAGTGGATTCCATGCAGTGATTGGTTGTGTCTATCCCAACCTTGTGAGTCAACCGATGTCTTTATTCTCCTATCATCTATCCTTCTTTCTCCCTAGCCCCCAGGAGAGATCCCAATCTGGGAAGACACTAGAAGTTATTTGAGTAGGCAGCAGATTGACAGCCAGCCTCTGCTTTCATTATTTCAGTGGGTGGGATCTACCTGCAGGCAAATCTGAGGAAAAGTATTTTTAGTGAAGGGAGCTGTTTTCCAGGGACCCAGGTTCCTAGAAATGCTGTGCTCATACTCTTTTATGTCAGACTCGATCGTTCCAGAACTTTTACTCCTGGGGCATCTGTTTAAATTCCTTCCTTCCTTCCTTCCTTTCTTCCTTCCTTCCTTCCTTCCTTCCTTCCTTCCTTCCTTCCTTCCTCCCTTCCTTCCTCCCTTCCTTTCCTCCCTCCCTCCCCCTCCCTCCCCCTCCCTCCCTCCCTCCCTCCCTCCCTCCCTCCTTCCCTCCCTCCCTTCTTTCCTACCCTCCTTTCCTTCTTCCTTCCTTCACTCCTTCTCTCCTTCACTCCTTCCTTCTTTCCCTCCTTCTATCCTTTTCCCCCCTCCTTCCCTCCCGCCATTCTCCCCTCCCTTCTTCTCTTTCTCTCCCGCCCCTTCCCCTCCCCTCCCTTTCCCCATCTGTCTCCCCCCCCCCCATGTTCCTCTTTCTCCTAGTCTTAGGAATTACAGCATGTAATTTCTTGTGCTGAAGCCAGCCTTCTTGCACTGAGCTCCACTCCTATCTTTCAATCATTTTCTTTTTCAGCTCGACACTAGTTTGATTCCAACATGTTTAAATCCGAGGTATTACACTTTGATATCTAGACATGGTGGCATACACCTGTAATCCCAGTGCTGGTGATGCTGAGGCAGAAGGATCTCTATGAGCTAAAGGCCAGACTGGACTACAGAGCAAGTTGTAGGTCAACTTGGACTATATGACAGACCTTGTAGCAAACCAGTGGTTCTCAGTCTTCCTAATGCAATTAATTAATTCCTTTAATACAATTGTGTCTCGTATTGTGGTGACACCCCCCCCCAAAAAAAGTTATTTTGTTGTTACTTTATAACTTTGACTTTGATACTGGTATGTGTTGTAATGTAAATATCTGACATTCCGGACAGTCTTAGGTGACCACCCCCCACCCCCATGGTGAAAGGGTTATTCAACTCTACCTCCTCAAAAAGAGTCCAGACCCACAGTTTGAGAAGAGCAATGTCAAACAAAGAAAACAGAACAACAAAGCCTTTTGGTGTATGAAGACAACACTCTCTTAAGTGTCAAACACCCTAGCCAGTCCTGGTAGTACAGACCTAGAATTCTACTCATCTGGCTATGATGGGAGGATTCGAAGCTCAAGGATAGCCTGGGCTAAGGATGGAGTTCAAGGCCAGCCTGGTCAACTTCATGAGAGAATATCTCAACACAAAAAGTAGAAAATAAACACTGCAGCTATAACTCGGTGGTTAATGTTTGCATTGCATTTATCTCCAGCACAGTAAAATAATAATAATAATAATAATAATATCCTTCTGTCCTTTAATGGGCTCTCCTGGGAATGGTTCTCCTATTTGTCTGGAAATACCTCAGAGAGTTTGAAAAATCCCCATGTGCCGTGTCACCCAGTATGATTAGACAGTAAAATCAATCTTTTAGAAGTATCAAAAATCTATGAGTGTTTCCAGCTTGCTGGCCAGTCTAACTCACCCAGTATGATTAGACAGTAAAATCAATCTTTTAGAAGTATCAAAATCTATGAGTGTTTCCAGCTTGCTGGCCGTCTAACTCCTCCACCAGAGTCAGTTGGCCTCAGTTCTATTTCAGGTTTTAAAGAGGTTGAGCTACACAGCTTCTAGGCCCAGCACCTGCAGGCTTGAGTGCTTTGAAGGGATCCTCTGGAAGATGGGCTCTTTAAAAAATATGTGTGTGTGTGTGTGTGTGTGTGTGTGTGTGTGTGTGTGTGTGTGTGTATACATGTGTATATGTGTGTCAGTGTCTCCATGTCCCGTGTACATGAGTCTAGTGCTCATTGAGGCTTGAATATCTGGGCTCTGGGTTCCTTCAAGCACTAAACATGGTTTCCAGGAATTAAACTCCAGTCTTCTGTAAGAGCTCTTAACTGCTGAGCCATCTCTCTAGTCCTAGGAACCCTTGCAAGTTAATGTCATGCCCCCTGAGTCCTTGGATTGGTGATTGGTCTTGTAGCTGTGACAGTTAACCGTGATGATGGCCAGAATCCTTCTCAAGTCTAATCCTGTTTGCACTTGGCGGCCTGCTAGATGCTGGTCTAAACCAGTGAATTTCAACCTTCCTCATGTTGTGTCCCCTTAATACAGTTCTTCACATTGTGGTGAGTCCCCCAACCATAAAATAATTTTATTTCTACCTCATAACTGTAATTTTGCTGTTTTTAATTGTATTGTGAATATCTGTGTTTTCTGATGGTCTTAGGTGACTGCTGTAAAAGGTTCACTTGACCCCCAAAGAGTCCTGACCCACAGATTGAGATCTATTGGTTCAAACTCTAACCTTTTGAGACAGGGTCTTCAGCAACACAAGAGTGACCTTGAATTTATGATGTTCCTACCACTACTTATTCACTGCTAGGATCATATTAGGAAGCACCATGCCCCACTAATGTGATGCTAAGGATTGAACCCAGTACTTTGTGTATGCCAGACAAATGCCCCACCAGCTAAGTCTAGTCTTACTTTTGGCTTTGTGAGATGGGGCTGTCCTCAAATTCACTAGATAGCCAAGGGTGGCCTTGAACTCCTGATCCTCCTGCTTCTACTCTTGAGGTGCTGGGATGACAGGCATTCCCTACCTGGCCCATTATGCTCTGCAATCTTTGTACCTGAATTCTATTGCATTCTCTGAGAAGCCATAAGCAGTGGTTGCTATTATTATCTCAGCTTTGTCGTACTGACACCTATGTGGAACTTGGTGACATCGGTACGTCATGATGGAGTGAAAGTGGGGCACCTGTAGTAAAGAGGGTCTTCAGCTGCATTCTGGGAGCCTCGGACATGGATTGGGTGTTCCTAGTATCCTAACTCATGGCTAGGGAGCTCTGCCTTCTGCACACAATGCTGATGATGGAAAAGACTATGACGGGGTGGAGAGATGGCTCAGTGGTTAGGGGTGTGTACTATTCTTTTTGATGATCTCCTTTGAGTTTCTAGAACCCAGGTCAGGAAGCTCACAGACACATATAGCTCCAGCTAGAGGGGAATCCAATGCCCTCTTCTGGCATCTAAGGAGAAGGTCTGCACTTATATGTGGCAAAGATGCATTTCTTTATGTACATGTCACTTGCCTGGTCCAGAACATTGAAGTTGTTCCCAGATAGGTATAGTTTTAATTCTTGGATGCTGTTACTTCTCCACATGTGACATCCTCTGTAAAAGTCACATATCAAAGTCTTGACTCCTTGGCTCTCAGAAAGTGTTCATCTTTGTGGAAGAGGTCTTTAAAGATTGTTACAGTGAGCTCTGTGAAGTGTGACTAGAGTAGCCCCTTTTGATGACTAATTTGACAGGACTTAAGGGCCATTTAGAGTGTTGGTGAGATACACCCGTGGGCTGGTCTGTGAGGACATTACCAGGAAGGTGTAACTGAATAGAGCAGATACATTCCCCACTGTAGGAAGTGCCATCCCATGGGCCTAGATCCCTGGAGTGCATACCACAGTGAATGTGAGTGAGCTGAGGAGGAGTGGTCATCTCTTGCTTCCTGATGGTGATTCTAATGTGACTAGATACCTCACAGTCTGCAGTAATGCCTTCCCAACCACGGTGGACTGTGCCCTTGAACTGTGAGCTACAGCCAACTCTCCCTTCATTAAGTGGCCTTTGTCAGGTATTTCTGGCACATCAGTTGAGAATAATAACTAACACAGCTGGCCTCGTTTATTTGGTGGCGCCCATCAAGTAACATGGCCAAAGCCTTCAGTCTCCCATTGTCTGGTTTGACCTTCCTGACCTTTGAAAGTCTTTCTGGAATCCTTCTCTGGCACACACATGTCTGTATTCATCAATACTCACCAGGCTTCAGAGTGTCTGTCCTTGAGACATAGTCTCATTTGTTAGACTGTAATTTGCTAGAATACTGTATACAGTGTTTGCCAGAAGGGGAAGCAAGCTCTGGGGCCTGCATCTAGTTGCATGTAAACATTTGGGTGTCCATGATGAAGCCATGGAGCCAGGCAATTGTCTGTTGCTAGGACACACCCTCCCTCTCTGTGCTACCCTGAAATAACAACGACTCTGGTAACCTCCACTAAGCTTGGTTGGTTGTTTTTGTTTCCCTCTCTTCTGGGAGGCTGACGAGTCTTAGAAAACGGGTGTAGATCAACCTCTCAGAGCTGGGAATTACTCTGAAATAATTTATGACGGAGGAATCATCGAGCTAGAACTATCAGGGAGCAAACTCTGTGCCTGTGTATCTCCAGAGATGGGCTCTCCCTGAAGATAATGGCTCTTATGTCTGTTTCAGTTGTGATGTGCTCTGCTCATCTGCTGATGAAGTCTACCTCTCTGTCTCCTGTGACTTCTGCATGTGTACGATCTTTTTAAAAAGATTATCTCCCTTATCCGATTTATTCTTTAAGACTATAGAAAACAATAGATTCCTATGTGTTTAAAAATAGGTCATGGCTAAGGAGATGGCTCCTTGTCATGCAAGTCTGAGGACCTAAGTTTAATGCCCTAAAAGCTGGGGTGACTGCATGTCCCACCACTGAACAAGCAGAGATAGGAGGATCCCTTGGGCTCCCTAGCCTGCAAGCCTAGGCAAATGTTGAGCCCTAGGTCCCAGTGAGAGACAATTCTCACAAAACAAGGTGGACAATAACTGAGAAATGACACTAGAGGTTAACCCTTGGACTCTACCCATTTGTGCACATTCATGTATATAACTCCACCTCCCAAAACATGTTTGTTGCCCAGTAAGCCTAGGCAAATGGCTGAGCTCCAGCTCTTAGTTAGAGATCCTTTCTTAAAGTAAGGACATCACCTATTGAATGACACCTAAGATTGTCCTCTAGCTTCTACAGATGTGTATAAATGTGCGTGTACACACACACACACACACACACACACACACACACACACGGTGGGGTGGATGTTCTAAAGCCATAGAAGTTCAGAAAATAACATAATGGACTTAATATATGCATTACCAAGCCTCGGCAACTCTCCGGTTTTCCAGCCCTTCCCCCACCCCAACCTCCCCACATGCTTCTTTCTGCCTGTTTCAGCACATTTATTTGAGGTAGTAGATGTTTGCTGAGTGGACAAATGAGGGAATTTAAAAAGTGTTGAAGAGTAATTGCCATTTGATCCATAACAGTAGAGCTTGGCTTTGGTTTAAGATACTATTTCTAAACACACTCTGAAGCTCAGCTGAAGAAAAGAATGAAAAGTAACTTAGTAACCTAAATAATTTAAAATCTGCATATCGAGTTGGGTTTGTCTTTAATCTTATTAGTCAGAGAGGGTGGGGTGGGGAAGACTAGAAGGTACGTCCCAGGTTATTTTTTAAAAAATAATTCTTAAATAAAACTTTCTCATGATTTATTTTTATTATTTTTAGTTGTGTGTGTGTGTGTGTGTTTTGTGTACATCTTAATGCAGTGTCCACAGAAGCCAGGACAGAAGTGGTAGAGCACCTCCTTAGAATCCCTCAGTGAGGGCTGGGAGCATAGCTCAGTGGTAGAGCACCTGTCTAGAATCCCCCAGGGAGGGGCTGGGGGCGTGGCTCAGTGGTAGAGCCCCTGCCTAGAATGTTTGATCATCAGGGGAACTTTGACAGTATTTGTGCTATCTGTCTATGAGCATAGTCAAGATCTATGAGCATATACAGTTAGGTATGTTAAGCTTCCAGCTTCCAAAAGAAGATCATACACAGCCATGTCTTATGTACACAAACTCCCTACGAAAGGGTGCTGGGTTCCCTCCCAGGATTTCCCCAGGAACCTATTTCTTCTGCTAGCTTTGTCGTCCAATTCACAAAGGAGGCAGCAGAATCTCCAGGTGCCTGGCTACTCTTTGCCACTCATCTGTGAAGCTTCTGAACTGAAACCTAGGTTTGAGGGTCAGGCACAGTAACAGAGCACAGAAGGCAGATGTGGTGTGCTGGGAAGATTGGGGTACAGAAAGCCAAGGGACCAAATTCCCTGGGTCCCTTTCCCCTTCTGAGACTCTCACCTACTCATTGCAAGCCAATGTCTGCATCTTTTGCCCAGTGGAAAAGATGTGCTCATCTCTGGACCCTGCTGGAGAGTAGGAGAGTAAAGAAAGGGCATGGTCATTCCCATTGATCTTGAGTTCTGCTGGCTCCACCCTCAGGACCAAATAAAACCTCCCTGTGGTTAGCACTGAGGTTGATGAAACTGTTTTTCTTTTCTCTTTCTCATTTTTATTTATTTTATGTGCATGTGATTCCCCCAGTTGTGCTCTGAAAACTGCTCAGAACAACAGCTGTATGTGCTGCTGGGACTTTTTAATATAAAGTTTCGTCATATGTCTCACAAGGTCTTGTAATCACCCTCCCCACTTCCTAGAATCCAGTCCCCTTGAAATGTTATTGCAGACCTCAGTCCAATTTTAGACACTGTCAACTCTTGCTCATAAAAGAAACTGTGTATATAGCTTCTAGATTGTTCCTTTCCCTCTCTTGGACCATTCCATTTTTTACAGCTCAATGCTATTCCCCGTTGATTCCGACAGGAAAAATGGAAGACAGTGTAATGTAGACATTACTTTCTCCCAGGTTAGAGCTAGGATAAAATTTGGACTAAAATTTAGGGTTTTTGCCTGTCTGGGATTTGAATTGTTCTTGCTATATCCCCGCTTTTGACCATGAGTGGAGTCAGCGAAGGGATAGATGAAGGTGGACAATGGGGTATTTCTGTTTGTGGCCTGTGGTGCCTGCTCTCTTAGATTACGTTCAGGGTTTCTATGGAACAAAAATTCTTAGGCTCTTAGTTCTCACTTGGACTTTGGAGCCAACAAATGGTTCTTTTCTGGGGGATCATAGGGGGAAAAAATGGGAGTGAAATAAAGAGCCTTTAGCAAAGTGCTCCTTTGATCCATCATGAAAAGTTTTATTGTTCCAGACCGTCAAATACAATAGTGACATTTCTAAAAAGTTTTCTCAAATGACACAATGTGCGTGAGTGTGTGTGTGTGTGTGAGAGAGAGCGAGCGAGCGCGGATGGCGCTATGAATCATGAGCCTCCCCTGTTTCTCAGTTTTCATTTTTTGGAGATTTATTTCAGAGATACACACCCACTGGAAAATGCCTGGTTTTTAAGCCTGGTGAATGCTATGGTATCCGTGTTGATGATTTTGAAGTGCCATTGGTATTCATGTTTATTCTAAGCAATGTTATGCTGGCGAATAATCTCTGGCGGTGAGTGGGGATATGCACAGTGGTTCATGGTTTGTAGCTTTTGCTGATTTCCACGATGTAAATATTCCCACCAAGGTCGATTTTTAAGCAGTGCTCTGCTGGTTCACAGCTCCAGGGCTAGGGTGGAGGCATACATTGGTTTTTTGGAACTTTGCTAACTTTCCTTGCTTAGGTCCATTATAAGCAGTTTTGTGTTGGTAAACAGCTTTGGGTATGGTGTTAGGGTGCATCCTGGTGATTTGTAGTTTCGTGTCAATTTCCCTGGTATAAATACACCCACCGTGGTTTGCTTCCAGCTAGAGATGTTTGACAGTGCCTTTGTACATGACTTAAATATTTGACTAACACCTCTAGCATATCTTTCCCCACATGGTTTTTCTGTATGTTTTCTGATTTTCTCACATACCCCTTGTAAGATTAAGATATTGGGTGTAGAACATCTCCATCTGTATATAAAGTAACACCTTAAAAATGCATCACAAGTTGTTGCCTGGCTACCTTGGATCTCTACACCCTTGTGAGTTTTATGCAGACATAAAGGCCTGTGGATGCTTCAGGTCATAGACAGAGGTCCTCAGCAGAAACAGTCCAGGTGACTAACAGCTCAGTACTTCTTCCTGATTTGGATCTCAGAGTGAGGTTGAAAACTCTTTGAAAAATAAGACATTCATCTGACTGCAGTGTCATGGCTGATATGGAGTCCGAGAGCAACTCTTCCAAAGAATATGTATGCTAGAAGGTGTTGCCTCTTGCTATCTTGGCTGCTGGCCTATCTCTAGGATTTCAGTTCCCTCCTGCATGAAGATAGTATAGCAATCTTTTCCATGTAGTAAGTTGTCAGGGTTTGAAATAATGGTCTCTATTTGGCTTGGAATTCACTCACTGACCACTATCTCCATATCCCCAGTTCTAGGATTACAAGTGGATGTAATTATGACCATCATACCTCTTCCCATACATGTGTGTGCACATGTTGTCCATTTTTATGGCTGATGTTGCAAATCATCCTCCATCATTCTTCTACCTTGTTCATCAAGGCATGGTCTGTCAATCAAAACCCGAGCTCATAGAAAGAGCTCATAGCTTGCTTTGGTGATTACATTCCAAGACTGGCATTATAGGCAGGCTACTACACCCACCCTGTATTTTGATTGAGTTCTGGGGATCTGAACTCGAGTCCTCATGTTTGTGTGGAAAGTATTTTAACCACTGGGTAATCTTCTATGCCCAGGGCAGCATTTTTCTTTTAAACTTGGTTTTGGGAGATCAAACTCAGGTTTGTATGCCGGTAAGGCAAGTGCTTCACTGAGCTACCTCCCCAACTCTAAAAAAAGAGCATTTTGAGTAGTCTGTACATAGACTTTCTGGTGGTAGTTTTGTGTGGAGAGAGAAAAAGATGAAGAGTTCTTCTTCTGGGTCAGCTGATAGCCAACTGGCTTCCATCCTCTAAAATGGGACGACTTGTTTTCCTGGACCCTTGGGACATTTTTGTGAATGTAGCCTTCCTGAAGAGAGGAAGAATAATTAAGTACACACTGGACTCTTCTCATTCAGCTGTATCCACTAGCTAGTCCTCAGGGTAGGCTCTTTCAGGTTGGATTACCTTCATAACACTTAATTCTTTCTTTCTTTCTTTTTTTTTTTTTGTATTACGATCCACATTTATCTTGTCCATTGAATCCTTACCACCCAGAAGCAAAGACAGTTTCATCTTGCTGTCATCTCTTCAGCACCTTTGACTGATAGACAGCACCTATTAAGCTGTGGAAGGGTGTGGCAGCTAGGCAAGCATAGGGCTGTTTCAGAGTAAGGCATAGTGTGGTCCCAGCATGTAATCACAGCACTTGGGAGGCTTGCAAGTTTGAGGCCAGCCTGAGCTACTGAGAGAAATCCTATCTCAAAAACAAAGCAAAACAAGAATCTAGAGCGGCCGTTCTCAACCTGTGGGTTGAGACCCCTTTCACAGGGGTTGCCTGAGGTCATTGGAAAACACGGATAATTTGCATTATGATTCATAACCATAGCAAAATTACAGTTATATAAGCAGCAACAAAAATAATTTTATGGTCAGAGGTCACCACAACATGAGGAACTGTATTAAAGGGTTACAGCATTGGGAAGGTTGAGAACCACTGGTCTAAAGAGATGGCTCAACAGTTAAGAGCACTTACTGCTCTTACAAAAGATTGGGTTTCAGTCCCAGCACTCACTTCAGGAAGCTCACAACCAATTCTATCTCAAGGGGGGGAGGGGCACAGATTAGATATGGGAGAATAAGTATATTTTAAACCTAAAAAAAATATAAATAGAAACAGTGAAATTAAACAAAAAGAGTGCGAAGTTGGGCAAATTGGGCACATTATAGATACCAAGAGTCAAAATGAGCTTCACAGTTTGCCTGAAAGTTCTTTGGAATTCTAGAAGCTCTAAGAGAGTCCATTAAAAGTAGACATCTGTCTCAAGGAGCAGGGAACATTTCCCTCTTAGGAATAATGACTGTCATTGCCTTTATCACCCCATCCCATCTGTGGGTTCTCTCACTTATGAACACGTTGCCTCTGTGCTGTGGGTGGTCATCTCTGCAGGAAGATTGCCAGCCTTGAGGAGGGAGGGAAAGTCGAGATCCACTGTTTCTTTGCAGTTTGAATTTTTCATCTTCATACAGAGCCTATGCTCGGAGCCTAAGGTAACCGAGCATCTGGCTCACGCTTCTTAGGAGATGCTTAGGAGAAGGTCAACCATGGGAGCTCAGCTGAGTTTTGAGGTGTGCTCAGGGGAGAGAGGATTAAGGGTACAATCATAAGCCATGTAGAGGCTAATCCTGACGATCAATGTAACTTGATCAAGAGACCTCTTTAGGAGATGTGTAGAACATACTTCTAGGTATGCCTGTGAGACTTTCTAGAGTGGATTAAGGGTGGAAGACCTACCCTGAGTGGAGGGTTGGCATCATCCTTTAGGCTGGGGGGGGGTTAGGTGGATTATAAAGGGTAGGAGAGGGGTGGAGATGGCTCAGTGGTTAAGAGCACTCACTTACTTCTCCCAGAAGACTGGAGTCTGGTTTCTAGCACCCAGCACCTCACAACTGCAACTTCAGTTCTGGGAAATCCAACACTCTCTTCTGGTTTCCATTGGCACCAGACATGTACATTATGCACAGGCAAACATGGAAGGAAAACATTTATATATATTTTAAAATAGATGATTGATATAGATAGACAGACAGACCAACCTTTAGAAGGGGATGGAGAAAACTAGTTAGCACAAGGTAGGAGTTCTCTCTGCTTCCTGGCTGGCATGTGAACTTCTTTGTTCCCCAGCATTTATGCCATTTTGGTACTCTGAGTGCTGGGATCAAAGACATGTGCCACTATGCCTGGCTTTGGTGGGACTGAACCATAGAGCCTGCTGACCATGGGCCAACCTTCTCAAAACATGAACCAACCAAAACCAATCCTTTCTGTCTTAAATTGTTTCTGATATTTTTTCATAATAATAAGAAACAGCACAAACAACAACAGTCATATCAAGAATAGCTGCCCACCATGTGCTAGTTATCACATCTGAGCTTAATCTCCATAGCAACCCTATCAACACAGTGTTTTATCAGGACCTGTTTACAGAATGAATGAAAGGAGGCTCTGAGGAGAGGGCCAGAGATGGTTCATCAGTGAAGAGCACTTGCTGCTTGTAGAAGATACGAGTTTGGTTTCTAGCACTCAGTAGCTTACAATTATAACTCCAGGTCCAGGGAACCCCACAGTTTCTTATGGTTTCCATGGATACCAATCATGAACATTATATACAGGCATACACGTGTATGTGTGTGTTGCATTTTAGTGTCTATGGTACATATACGCGTGAGTGTATGAGAAAGCCAGAGGAAAAGTACTGGTTTTGTTCCTCAGGCATCGTCCACCCTCTTAAAGATATGAGTCTCTGTTGGTCTGGAGCTCACCAAGTAGGCTAGGCCCACAGCCTAGTGAGCCCCAGTGAGAGTTGCCTCTACCTCTCCATCTCTGGAATTATAAGCATGTGTCACTAAGCCTAGATTTGTTTTTTGTTTGTTTGTTTGTTTGTTTGTTTGTTTTTGCGTAAGTTCTGGGGATTCTGCTCAGGTCCTCATGCATGCAAGGGAAGTACTTTCCTTATAAATTTATCTTCCCAGTCTGTCAGAGATGTATGTTGTCTTGCCTCAGGTCACCTGTGCCCTTGTATTAATTTCTCAGGCAGGTTTCCACAAATTACCCTATTGAAAACTGGCTCCAAACAAAAGCCCTTTCCTACCCACCCCCCCCCCCCTTTCAGATATTTTACAACCTACAAACCTGAAACCAAGCTGAACATAGAGCCAGCCATACTCCGGATAAAGTTTTCCTAAATCTCTTTATCTTCTGGTAGTTGAATGTCTACATTGGGTTGGCATGTAGTTGGGAATTGGCTCAATTAAGTTAATTGTGGAAAGACCTGGCTAATTGTGGGTGGCATCATTCCCTAGGCAGTGGGTCTTTAACTGTTTAAGAGGAGAGAGATCTAGCTGAACCCAAGCAAGTAATCAAGTGAGAACGCATGCATTCATTTCTCCGTGGATGTGATGTGATTGAATGAAGTTCCTGCCTTTCTGCCTTGACTTCCCCCTGGTGATAGACTGTGATCTGAGCTTTGTGTGAGCTAAAATAAACCCTTTCTTCCCTAAGTTGCTATTTTCAAAAGTTGTTTTTAAAATTCTCTGTGTGTGTATGTGTGTGTGTATTCTGCAAGTGGAGATATAGATGATGTAGATATATAGATACAGATACTGATACTGATACAGATACAGATACAGATATAGATATAGATAAAATGTGTGTATATTCTACATGTGGATATTTATATAGATATAAGTATAGATGTAGATGTGTATGTATTCTGCAAGTGGAGATATAGTTACAGATACAGATATAGGTGTGTGTGTATGTGAGAGGGGGGGGGGGTACCTGCAAAGGTCAGGAGTCCAGAGCCCTGGAGCTAGAATTACAGGCAGTTGTGCTATGGGTGCTGGGAAGTGAACTTGAGTCTTCTACAAGAATGGTACATACTCTTAATCACTGAGCCATCTTTCTGGTTCCCAAAATTGCTTCTTGTCAGGGTAATTTTTATCACAAAATGAAACTAGGACATGAGTGGAGAGGTAAAAAGAACTTCAGTGGTCTAACCTGTACTGTTTAGATAAAAGACTTCACCTCAACTTTATCTAAACTTCACCTCTGCTCTCCAGCAGTTATTGTTCCAAGGGACCGGAGATGGAATACGCCATTAGTCCCAGCTCATGTGGAGACAGGCACATCACACTGGGCTGGCATCTGCAACCCTCAGATGCACAAGCCAGAGAAAAGAATTCCAGGACCATGGCAGCTGATGTGAGGGCATTTGGTCCCCATGAGTAATGGTCCCCAGAGTGTCACTGGACTGATGAATACCCTTGCTATTGAGCACCAACAGGCCTCATGTAGAAACAGGGAGACTTCCTTTGTCAGCTCTGACATCTCTCAGTTTTTCCTTTGTGATGTCCTCCCTGAATCAAGCCCTTTCCTGAAAACCATGGCAGTCTCTACATGTAGCTATTTCCTCACGTTAGAAATTGTGCCGGTAATTTTGAATTTGTGAGAAAATTATATATATTTTCTGATATTTGAAAAATCCATTTTGACCTAACCACCTCTCAGTGTGGGAACAATTTATGATTTTCCACTTGATGTTTTGAAAGTTCATTTGGAAAATATAAGAAAAAAATTGACCCATAAATTTCAGGTTAGCTTCCTGGGAGAAAGATGGCCTACCTGCCAGGGACAATTCTATCCTGAAACACATCTAACCCCTATAGCCCAGGCCATGGGTTATTGTCTGTGAATTTTTTTTCTATTCTTTCCCACTTAGCTTTTGCCTAGGTGTTAAGTGACAGTATCACCCCATGTGGTTGCCTGGAGCATTCCTTGAAAATTGTTTATATGAGGCATGTTATTTTTATTATCACTGTGATCAAAATATCCACGAGAAGCAATGTAAGGAGGGTTTATTTTAGTTCACTGTTAGATGGGATGCAGTCCATCACAGCAGGTGTTCTAATTTAACAGTGTATTGCTGTGATGAAACACCTTGGAGAAGAAAAGGGGTTTATATGGTTTAAAATCCCGGTTTATAGTCTATTTGTGCGGAATAAGTCAAGGCAGAAACTCAAAGCATCTTACACACACTTAGGAGCATAAATGTATGGATCTTAGCTTGCTTGTTCTCATCCAGCTTTCTCCAGTCTTAAACAGTTCGTGTCTTTTTGCCTAAGGAATGGTACCACCCACAACGTCTCCTATCACATCAGTTCGCAACCACACTACAGACCATACCCACAGTATGCCTGGACAGTTCCTTAGTTGAGGGGCTTTTCTCTGATGATTCTAGGTTGTGGCAGGTTGACAATTCAAAACTGACAAGGAAAGTATGGTGGCATGAGAGGCTCGCAGCTATGACAGTGGAAACTTGCTTATGTCTGGTTGTGTCAGGAAACGGAAAGAAATTAATCTGTTACCCAGAGTGCTTTCTCCCCTTTTTTTCTTTTCATTAAGTCTAGGACCCCAGTCCATGGAATGGTACCATTCCTGGAGCCTGAGTCTTCCCTCCTCATTTAGCTTCTCTAGAAGCAGTCTCACAGACACCCCAGAGGTATGCTTCACTAATGCCATAATCTAGTCAAGTAGACACTCAAAATTAACCAGCATCATATGGTGCAAATCTCACAAACATCCATGTGTTTCAGGGTGCTCTGTGCATTTCAAAACCCATTTTGGGAAATGCTTTCTTCCTTGAACTAAACCTCTGACAAATGCCTGTTCTTTATAATGACAACTGGCAGGCTCATGGTTCCCGACTGTGAGAGCAAGACCTAGGTGGCCTGTCTGGTTTTCAGTTCAGTTTAACAAGCATTCAGAGTCTGAGACACAACCAGATGGAGACCTTTGAGCTTGGCAGGATCAACAGTAATCGAATTCACATAGCAGAGTGAAGGAAGAGCAAACCCAGAAAAGCAAAGAAGAGGGTCTTATTGTTCTTTGCCCCTCCATCATTTAAGCCCCTGCTGTGCACTAGCAGGAGCTCACTTGCTGTTTGTGGAATGAAGGAAGAAAAAAAAATCTTTTACCGATGTAGAAAGCTTGGTGCATGGCTCTATGATAAAAGGAGACTCTATACAAGAGCAGTGAAGGGTTGCTCATGTCTGGTTGGATTAGGAAGCAAATAAAAAATGAATCTGGTCCTGGTACCCGAGGACGATGTACAAGTGGACTGTGGATGGGAGAGGATTCCAGGGGATGCAGTGATTGTCTCAACTTCAGGCGGGACAGAGGAGTAGGGATGTGTAACTGTCATAGGGTTGGTTTCAGATGAAGCCAAAACAAGTAGTAGATATTTCCTGTGAAGATGCTAAAGCCATATAGGAGCTGTGGGAGGGTGTTTGCGACTTTTCTTGTTGCTGTGATAAAACACTGGACAAAAAGGAACCCAAGGGAGGGGTTTATTTTGGCTCAAGGTCTAAAGGAGTACAGTCCATCAAGGAAGGGAATTCATAGTGGTGGGAGCAGGGGGCAGCTGCAGTCAAGAAGCAGAGAGACATGCCTGCTCACTCTCAATTTTTTTTTCTTCTTGTTATCAGTCTGAGTTCCCAGCTAATAGGATGCTCCCACCATGTTTAGGGTGTGTCTTCCCTGCTCAGTTAAACCTCTCTGGAAATTTTTTCATAGACAATCTCAGAGTTGTTTAACAGGCTTACTCTAAATCCAGTTAAGCTGACAATGAAGATTGTCCATCTCAAACGGGGTCTTAGAGGCTCCCTGGGACAATTGGCCAGGAGTAGCTAGGAGATTTTGGCAGTGGATGAAAGGAAACTTAGGGTCACAGTGGAATTTGGGCAAGGGAGACATCAGAAGAGTGATAAGGAGGCACAGAGAGTGGTCCTTGCGCTCAAGAAGTACTCATACTTAGAAATGTTCTATAGGCACATGGCTCCCAGAACTCACATCTCCACGAGGCTTCCAGGCCCCAACTCTACTCATAACTCACACATTCCAGCTGCCCATAGGCTTAGAGAGTCAGAGGAGGGTCATATCCCCTGCAGCTGGAGTTACAGATGGTTAGAAGTGGCTCCACTTGGTGCTGAGATCAGAACTCTGGTCCTCTGTAAGCACAGCAAGTACTCGTAACCGCTGAGCTATTTCTCTAGTCCATCTTCAAAGTTCCTAAAACCCCTTTTGTTAGGATGATCTCTTGTCCTGCCAGGCTTTGGTTAGATCCAATTCTAGTAAATATAAACACTAGTCAATGAAACTGGTTCCCTGGCAACATTCAGCCTTCTCATCTAAGAGAAGTCCGTGTTTCTTCATTGATTTCAATAGTTTATTTTTCTTGACATTTATTGCCTGAGGTATTTCTAGATAATTATTATGTTAATATTTTAGCTTGTATTTTTCTCATTATGTATTCTAATTGATTTATGTTAGAGAAGGTGGTGGTTTCCATTTTCTGTATTCTACATGCCTATCTCCATATCACTGGATTTCTATACTTATTTCCTGAAAAATTATTTTGATTATTCCATGCTTTCTAGGTATTTAATCACATATTTGAAATGCAAATCATGCTAACATTCTTTTCCAATGCAAGTTTGAATTTTCAAAAATGGGTATTTTAAAGATTATGTTAACCTTTTCTTGTATTTGTTCATCAGCCTAGAATTCTTTTGTGTTCTAGCTCATTAGTTTTCAGTTTTATCTCCATTTTTTGTTTTCTATTTACTTTAGTTCCTAGCTTCTTCAGTAGAATGCTGGGTTCATTTGTTTTAACATTTTTCTGGTTTAATACTAAAAATAATTAAAGCTGTGGTTTTTTATTTTGAATACTTGTAACTTTGCTGTAGATCATTTCCCTTTTGGGTATATATTTTCCATCCTTGTTTGTAACTAGATTTGATGAATCGTTTTCCTTGTTTCGCCTTTCTGCAGTGATGTCCTGGGAGAGGGAAATCAATAACAAATAAACAGTCTAGAAATTGTCACGAGAGAAAAAGTGTCAGGCTGGGAAACTCCATAGATAGGGAAGGTGTATACAGTGCAGATAAACGAGCAGTATGGGTTTGAATCTGAAACACCCAACAAGCTCACATTTCAACTCTCATTCTCCAGATGGTGGTGGTGTTTTGAAGGCTGTAGTGCCTTTAGGAAATGGAGCCTGCCTGGAGGAAGTATGTCACTAGAATGAGCCAGTGGATCTACCTGGCTCTGGTCCATGCTATGACCTTTGCTTCCTGATTAGCCATGGTGTCCATAAACATCTGATTCATGCTCCTGCCACCATGCTTAGAGTTAGTCTGCGTTGCTTGCCCACCATCATGGAATGAGACCCCTGAAACCACAAGCCAAAATAGATCTTCCCTCCCTCAAGCAGTTTCTGTGATATGTTTTGTCATAGGAACAAGAGAAGGAGTTGGAAGACCACCTCTGTAGTTAGAGTGCTTGTGTTGCAAATGAGAATATCTGGATTTGCATCCCTGGGACCCACACATAAGACCTTGAATGTTGCGCATTTGCTTATAATCCTAGTGATGGTAAAATAGGAGATAAAACCAGGCAGATTTGGGGGAGCTTCTTGGCTAAATAGCTTAGGTTACTTGGTAAAAACCCAGGGCAGTGGCAGGCCCTGTTTCAAACAGAAGATGGAAGGTAACTGAGAAATAACACTGGGGTTGACCTCTGACCTTCACATGGACATGTATGCATGTGTTGTTGATATTATAAAATACCATGGCGAGAAACAACTTAGGAGAAGAAAGCATTTTATATTTAGCTTATATTTCCAGGTGACAGTCTGTCTTTGAGGGGAAGCCAAACAGGAACTGAAGTGATTAGTCACATCATGTTCCCAGTAAAGAGCAAAGGGAAACTAATGTATCCACTCATGCTGCCTGCCTGCCTGCTTACTCAATTCTCTTTGTCCTCTCTTATATGGTCTGGACCAGCTGCATAGGGAATGGTGCTGCCCATAAGGGCTAAGTATTTCTGCAACAAGTAGCACTAAGACAATCACCCAATCTACATAATTCCTCATAAATTTCCTCATGATTCCAAGTTGTGGCAAGTAGGCAAACTAGTCACCAAGGACCAAAAATGAACACCCCACATATATACTCACAAGAAAGAGAGACAGACAGACAGACAAACAGACAGATAGACAGACAGAAAGGGAAATAAACTATCAGTACACCAAACTGTAGTAGTAGATAACACCCCAACATATACACACACAGATAAATAGGAAATGAAGGAAGGAAGAAAAGAAAGAAAAACTAACAGACCACCAACCACTACCAAAGTGTAGTAGTAGATTTTTTTTTTCAGACAGATTCTAGAAGCACCAACATGAGATACTTTACATGTTAGACTACAGAAAACTACTGAGAATATCAAGTCTAGAAGGATAAGAGTTGTTGAAAAGATTATTTCAAATCTGTATGAACAAGTTTTATTTTTTCAAAGTACTATCATTGTCTTATTACTTCATCTTGGGGGACGGTGAGTACAGATAGAGTGTGTTTTGAATATCTTTATGAAGATACAAATATTTGAATAGTGTTTATAGGTGTGGATACATTGTGAAATGATCACTATCTTACACATACACATTTTAAAAAAATCTCTATTCTGGCCATTGCCTCATGCTCACATGAGGAGTTAAATAATTTCTGACTGAGCCAGCTCCCTAGTCCCCACTAGAGGACCTTTTCGCTTTGTTCTCTCCTGGAAGTCTTAATCTCAAGATGACCTTGCACAAGAGGTGTGACTTCTATCAAAATATGCATAGCAGCCTTTCTCACCATATACTTAAAGCAGAAGAAATGTCCACCCATGTGACTATGGCAGACTGATTTGGTCATACTGGGGAGTACTATTCAGCAATATAAAAGGAAGGAAGTAATATTTATTATACAACACAGGTACTCTAAAGATATTCTTTTAAATACAGGAAACCAGACAATTAAGATTCCATATTATTTTCTTTTATATTATGTTCTGTGCTGTATGACTCCATTTCTACCAAGTTCTACAATAGACAAACATAATCTCTGGGATGGAATTACAAATGCTTTTCTTCTTGGGGTGAAGGTAAGGAAGATTAAGTTGAAAGAGGGAACTTTCTTGGATGATGGAATGCTCTATCTTGTCTTGGACAGTATAGCTATACTATACAAGGAGTGTTCACAACTGACAGATAATTGTACTAAACTGTATGTCTGTACTTTCTGTGTACTTTCTTATGTGAAAATTATGCATCGTTTAGCACACAAGTATGGCTACATATTGTTAGATGTTCAGTTTCTATGACCAAATATTTGAGAATACAATGGAGAAAGGATTTTTTTTGACTCATGGTTTCAGAGTTGTCATTCCCTCAAGACACGGAGGTACAGGTGGAGGGCAGCAGTTCACATCATGGTATCTAGGAAACATAGAGGAAAAAAATTTCATTGGTAGGTATTATCTAACCTTTTATTCTTCACTGGAGCCTAGCCTGTGGGCTGCTGCACACATGCATAAGGAGTCTTCCTTCATTAGTTCACCCTCCCTAGAAACACCTCACTAGGGTTTACTAATCTCCGAGACATCTCTGCATCCAATCAAGCTGACAGTGAGGATGGAACAGCACACTACATCAGTGAACTAATGACTATACATTTTAGAAATGTGAACAATAATAGGGAGAAAAGCAAAATGCAAGGATGTATTTTTAACTAAATGAACAGAAATAAAGTGAACATCATCCTGATAGTACTTATTATGTCAATTTAGAGAATGAAGGAAGGTCAGGCCAATGCCAAACTTCAAAGTGAATCCACAAGGAAGGAAGAAAAAGGCTCTACATTCCTTTACTGTATGCTGATGGTCACCCACCAAAGTCATGAACATTCCAGTATAAGAACCAACTAAGTGGCAAGCAACCAATTAAATAACCAAATAGGTAACTCACCAAGCAGCCAACTAGCAAAGCAAACACACACAAAAAAACTAATAATCAGCCAGCCAGCCGGCCAGCCAGCCAAACAGCCTAACACCCAACTACACAAACAAGTAAGCAAACAACTAAGCAACCTATCAACCATTTAGCCAACCAATCAACCAAACAACTGTCCAACCAACAACTGACAACCAAATGACCAACCATCTAACCACCAGTAACCATCCATCCATCCATCCATCCAAGTAGTCAAACAATCAAAAATTCAGTGAGACATCCATTTAACCAAACAACCAAGAAACCTACCAAATAACTAGATTTACTCAACCAACCAACCAACCAACCAACCAGGAAGTAGCATGACTTACTTTATGGACTACCTTTTAAACAGGGACTTTGCCTACTTAGAATGTCTTCTCTCAACACCTACCTATAGTGTGGCTCCTGTAAACAATTCATTTCTTCTTTCCACAATCTCATGGTAAAACACCACAACCAGTTACTAATGGTGGTAAAAGTAGTTTAGCTATGCTGTTGGTGACTTAAGGAGGTTTTGTTTTGTTTTGTTTTGTTTTGTTTTGTTTTGTTTTGTTTTGTTTTTGCCTCTTGGCTTGCATCTGTAACAATTCAATAAAGCTCTAGAAACATCTTGGTTTCAAAACTTTGATTCAACAATACAAAAATTTTAAATGAAATATAAAAGCCTGGGTTGTGGCTCAAAAGCTGAGGGAAAGTTTTGACATCTCCCAGGGCTGCTCCTGGGTAGACTCTTTGTTTCTGGTCCATATCCCCTGACTCCCTCTAGGCTGACCTCAGAGAACCTGTAAGCAGATTGTCCTGTCCTCTTCCTGTCTTGTTCATGGGATGCTGCATCTTTCTATTTCTGAGGGTAAAGCTGTGGTTGAGTCACTTTTTATATATCTTTTAACTTGTCTCCATAAGATTTGTGCAACATCCAACTACCTCTCTCTACCAGCCTTCCATCCCATGTAGGGTTAGAGGATATTGGTAGACATTTCAAATGAAGAGAGAGCTTTTGATGATTAATCTGGATGGACACACTGATTGAGTTAAGAGCCACTGTTGTAGCTTGCTTCTATTGCTGTAATAAACACTGTGACCAGAAGCCACTTGGGGGTGGGAATGAGGAAGGGTCTATTTGACTTATATAACATGAGTCACCATTTACTGAAGGAAGTCTTGGCAGGAACTAAAGCAGAGATCATGGACAGATACTCCTTAATGGCTTGCTTTCCATGGCTTGCTTAGTTGACTTTCTTATACCACCTAGGACTTCCTGCCCAGGAACTGAGGCATTCCCAGTAAGCTGAGAACTCCACATTTGCTCATCAATTGAGGAAAGGCCCCCTACAGGCCAATCTTATGGAGGCATTTTTCTCAACTGAAGTTCCTGTTTCTCAGATGGCTGTAGTATGTATCAAGTTGATTAAAAACAAACAAACAAACAAACAACATTGTCACCCAGAAGACTGAATGTACTTCTCTGGGTGTGTCTCTGACCAGATCTCCAGACATGATTCTATCCTGGAAGCTCTGGACTACCTAATTGGTACTTCCTCTAACTGATGGATTAGTCTCTGCATAAGCTGTTAAGACGTGGTCCGACTTTGGAAAGTTGGACCTGATTGGAGGAAATGGATCTTTGTGGGTGTGCCTTGGAAACGTGTATCTTGGCTCTGTCCCCCTCTTGTTCCTCCTCTTGGAAACTTTTATATGGTCATCTTTTCTGCACAAGGCCTCTGTGCCATGATGCTCTCTGCCTCACAGTGGTCAAGAAGCTGTGTATCCAGTTGACCACAGACTGGAGCCTTCCGGAACTGAGAGTCAAATCAATTATTCCTCCCTTAAGCCAGTCATTTTGTCACAGTGATAAATAGTTAGCACAGCCCTGCATCAGAGGTGGGCAACTGAAGGACATTTTTAACCCTAAAATATGGAATACAATGGCTAAACACCTTAGATGCTTGAAGGTGCCTAGCAGTCAGATATTGCTGATGGTCCCCAGTGGATTTTCACCTCCATGCAGATGGGCATTGAGCATGTGTGGACCAACACCTTGCAGGAGCAGGAGCAGCATCATTCATGCTATTGACTAGCAAAGTTATTGCCATGGACTGACGGGCATGGCTTACAGCAGACTTCTGAGTAGGTGGAATCTCCCTACAGCGAGGGTGGAACAACACTGTTTAAATCCACATGAGTCCCCAGTTAGCCAGGAAACCCCTGCCTGATACCTGAATCTTGACACTGCTAACTTTTCATATGTGTGTGTATATGCATTCATGTGTGTGTGTGTGTGTGTGTGTGTGTGTGTGAACATGTACACATGTGTAGGCATGTGTGTAGGCTAGAGGCCCACCTTGGATATTGTTTTTCAGGAGCTGTTCGCCATGCTTTTTGTTGACGGTCTCTCACTGGCCTGAAACTCACCAAGTAGACTAGGTGGCTAGTGAACTGCAGAGATCCTCCCATCTCTGCCTCCCCAGTTCTGAGATTGTAAAGCATGAGCCACCCAGCCCAGCTGTTTTTATATAGATTTGAGGATTGAACTCAGGTGTTCTTGCTTGCCCAAGCATGTCACCAAAGAAACCATCTCCCCAGGCCCCTAGTCATTTTTAACATCAATATTTTCATGTTTCCTCTGGGAGGTGTTTGCATTCCTCTGGTTTATGCTATTCTGCCACAGCATATGAACTTATGGGAGGTCTTGTTTATGCCACTTTAGCTTTATAATAAGCCTTTATAATATGGGGCTGGGGATATTTCTACCATTGTATAGATAAGGAAACTGAGGCTTGTGGGGTTAGGACTTGCTACATTTTACATTGGTAAGTGTTGGCTACTTGCCTGCTATGCCCAGTGCACTTAGAGTCTAGGACTTATAAGGATACATGCCTATTTTTCCGATGCTGTCAGTGATGACATGTGCCCACCGTGACAAGAGTTTTAATGGCGAATTCACTGCTTTTCTTATTGCTATGATCTGACACTCTGAAAAAAAAAAAAAGCAACTGCAGGGAGGGAGAGTGGATTGTGGCTCACAGTTTGACAGTACAGTCCATCAGGGGAGAGAAGGTGTAGAGGCAGAGGAATGTGACCAACTGGTTACATTGTATCCACAGTTGGGAAGCAGAAAGAGAGAGAGATGGATGCTGGTGCTCAGCTCACTGTTTCTTTAGACCAAGTCTCTAACCCCTGGAATACTGTTGTCTAAATTTAAAGTAGGTCTTCCCTCCTGGACAAATCAATTCTAGAAACTTTCTCATAGACCTATGCATAGGCTCATCTCCTCAGCAATTGTAGAGTCTCCTAAGTTGACAACACTAACCACCACAGACAGGATTTAGTTCAGTAATAATTGCGTAGTGAGTGAGTGCCATGGGTTACATCATGCTGGGTGTTTTTCATGTGTCTGTGATGTGGGTACCCTGAAGGCCATCACTCTCCCAACTCAAGCCTGTCTCTCTGCCATGCCAACTTCAAGAGCGCAAACAGCTGCTGTGCTCCATTTAGAATGGAGAGAGTATGCCCTCCTTAGAACAAGGGAGCACTGGGCTTGAGGTGTTTTCCTCTCTACAAGGAGGTTTGAGTTTACAAACTAAGATGATGCTCTTGGGAGAGCTGGAGACACTAGGAGAAAGGGTCTGTTCATTGTCTGTCCTGAGTCCCTCTCTGCCAGAGTGAAGATGGTTGGCATTTTTCTGAGTCACTAAGTATTGGATGCTCACGAGTTTAGACAGGACATCAAATGGAAACGGACTGTTCTCTGATCTTCCTAAGTGGGAAACAGCTGTTCTTCCTAGCTTGAGAGACACACTATTTGCTTTCCAAGCATGCACATGTGCATGCACACGTACACTGCTCAACATGCTGTTAGGAAAAAAAAATCAAATATTGTATACAACTTTTCTAAAAGGGTGGGCCAGGATCCCAGACACACACACACACACACACACACACACACACACACATCCATACACACACACACACACACACACATGCACACACACATACACATCCTCTTTCTGCTTCTATGCCCTCGATCTTCAAAGCATATTTATCCATGTGTATTTGAGATTTGCAGTGTCACTGGCCTTCTCCGGGCTTCTTTCCCTCTGGCCACAGCTAAGAAGACGCTAGCTTTTGGAAAAACCTAGGAAACAGGGATGGTTCCTTGTATACTGTTTCTTGTAAGCTCATTCATTTCCGTTCTTCAAAAGCTATTTTAAGTGTGAATAATACCCAGTCCAATTCCATTTAGTGTGTTAATAGCTAAGGACTTAACACTGTGTTTTTATTTCCTGTTTTCTGGTAGCCTTGTACTTCTTCTCTGTCAGCTTAAATATGGAAAGAGGTCTTCTGGGGCTGTATTAGTCAGTGTTTCGTTACTGTAACAAATGGCTTGAGGTTTTTCCAAACACTTAAAGTGTTTGTTCAGTTTAAGGTTTGGAGACACCAGCCTAATGATACGAGGCGACAAGAGCAGGAGGTGAAGCCACTCACATCTTCAGTCAGGAAGCAAAGAGGAAGAGGCTGGGGCCCCTGGTCCCTTCTGAAAGTCTGCCCTAAGTGGCCTAAAGACTTCCCAGTAAGCTCTGCCTCTTAATAGGTCCATAGCCAACCTGAGTATGATTTCTCATGCCATTAATCCCAGCACTCAGGATGTAGAGACAGGTGGATCTACATGAGCTTGAGGCCAGCCTGGTCTACAGAGTGACCAAGACAGCCAGGGCTACACAGAGAAACCCTGTCTCTAAAAACAAACAAAGATGTCCATGGCCTCCTTTTGGTGCCAATCTAGGGTCGAAGCCTTTACTCATCAGATTGTTTCTGACTTGTTGTTATTGTTGTTGTTTGGGAATTTCATTCACTGTTTGATCTTTGAGACAGGTTCTGGCTGTGTAATATCCAGGCTAGCCTTGAATTCTCTGTCATTCTACCACATCACCCCAAGTCCTGGGATTGAAGGCACGTGCTACTGCACCTTGGGGGACCAGTTTTTTAAACATTTGAATAAGTCTGATTTCAAGGCTGATCACTTGGTCTTGGATAACAAATCGGGGGTCTCATTCCTGGGGAAAACTGTTTCTCTGGCTCTCAGCAATTATTAGTTGTCCGTGGTTGTTTGTCTATGGGTGAGGCCCTGTGAGATTGACTCCTTCCCTGGCAACATGTCTATTGACATTGTACTTGTTCAGGTCTTGTTTAGGAAGCCATATTGTTGAGGTACCACGAGTGAAGCATTTCTACCATTTCTAGGAGACACAATCTCATAGCAGGTTTCCTGGTCCTTCGGATTTTACAGTCTCTCTGCTCCTTCTCCCTCAATGTTTCCTGAGCCGTAGGTGCAAGGGTCAAATGGCGGATGTATCCAATGAGGCTCAGTTGTTCTCAGTGTTTGGACCAGTTATGATCTTCTGTATTAGTCTCTGTCTGTTGCAAAGAGGTTAGTGGGAGCTCTGTGTGTCTAAGGAGCATGATTTAGAGTGCAGTTAGGAGTCACGCTGGTTTAGTAAAGTGACAGAGATTCCCCTCTAAGATCCGTGACTTCACTAGCCCTGGTTACTTGGCTAGATTTCCAGCACCAGGCATGATCTCCCTGTGCCAAGTGAGACCTTAGTCCAGTTAGCAGCTGTTGCTTACAGCCAGATAGGAGACCCAGTCCTTAGCATATATGCTTTTGGGGATGACTTAACCCAAGCCATAGCAAATGTGCCTAGAGTTTCATTTGGGCAAGGTGGCTACAACCTAGATATGATGACGAACAAGCCACAGTCGACAGCACAGTGATGTGCGCTTGAAAAATCTGTGGAGAGGGTAGAATTCATGCGAAGTGTTCTGAGAACAGTGAAGGAAAGTAAAGATGTATTGATGAAAGATTGGGGCAAGCTGAAGAATACACATCGGCACAAATGGTTGTCACTGTGTTTTCCATTAACCTCTTCTGGATGGCTTTCCTGTTTTCCACACAGGCGAGGAGGCAGAGAAACCCAACCTTGGCAATGACTTTGAAAATATAGTTCAAGTAGTTACATGGATAGGAGCGTAAACCATGAAGCTTGCCAACTAGACACCAAGGTTCGTATTCCGGAATGAGAGTTCTATCGCTGGCAAGATGGCTCGGTGGGTAGAGGCTCTTGTTTCTGAGCCTGGTGATTGGAGTTTACTGCCTGGGACTCATATGTAAGGAGAGAGATGATTCTTGCATGTTTTCCTATGGCTACACACACACACACACACACACACACACACACAGAGAGAGAGAGAGAGAGAGAGAGAGAGAGAGAGAGAGAGAGGATCAATATATAAAATGAATTTAATGTTTTAAAAATAAAATAGAGTTAATTTAATTTGTTTGTGGGTGTGTGGGTGTGGGTGTTTGCATGCACACGTACACATGCACATACTCAGACATGTGAAGAGGAAAACCATGTATATCTTTTAGTTGCTGTTAACATCTTTTTTGAGATAAGACCTCTCACTTGCCTGGAACTTTCGAGTTCAGCTCTGCTGGCTAGTCAGTGGTCCTCGGCCATTCTCCTCTCTCTACCTATGCAGGTCTGGGATCACAAGCCCACACACCATGCCCAGCTTTTCTTTCTTGATGAGTGTGGGTTGTGAGGCTCAGTCCAGACCCTCAAACTTACACAACAAGCAGTTTACCAAGTTAAGTTGCCTCCTCAGCCCCGAGTTCTATAGTTTTAAATGGTCACATACAAATGTTATACATACGGTTCAGAGCCTGGAAGATATGAATTTGCTGCTCTTGCAGAAAACCTGGGTCCATTTTCCAGCACGAACACTGGGTGGCTCTACCCCCCTGTGACTCTAGTCCTAGACACATTGCCTTCTGGTCTCTGCAGGTACTGCTTCCATATCCACATACTGCATACTCCCACACAGACACGCACATAGGCATAATCTAAAAATATTTTTCAAAACCTTCTTTTAGTTGTCCTTGATAATAACGTTTCTCTGGGTTTTACTTCTGATCTGGGGTAATATGGCATCCTAGAATGTCAGTGCAGTGCCAGTTTGGTGGGAAGTGGAAGGAGCTTTTCTATTGACCCTTTTACAGTATCGCTTTCAGGAGAGCAGCAGAACTCTGATGTTGAAGTAAGAGATGGGAGCTGGAGAGATAGCCCAGCAATTAGGAGCAAGTGATGCTCTTGCAGAAGACCTGAGTTCAGTTCCCAGCTATGGGTGTTTCCCACCTGTCCAGTTCCACAGCACCTAACGCTTAAGATCTGGCCTCTGTGGTTATTTACACTCTCTCACACACACATACACACAGAGAGATGTGTAAACACATAACTTAAAATAGAATGCATCTTTTAAAAAAATGATGAAATCCAGACTCCGATCAAGGCATTCATCTGCTACAGGAACAATGGTTGTCATGTGCGTAATTAATATACTAAAAAAAAAATCTTAGAAATATGATTGCTTCAGTGGCTTAGGCATTCTGGTCTTACTCATGCCACGTAATTGCTTTCTCTTCATTTTATTCAGAAATTATTTGCAAGAGAAATTAGCCAATCCATTTTGAACGAGGGATTCCTTGGTCTGGGATAATAGAGTCTGGTGTGTGAATGAGAACTACGTGATTAGACAGTGGGACTCTTTGGGGGGAAGGTGGCACATTCAGGCATGAATGCAAAGTGCCGAGACCTAGATGTGGCAGTGCATTGTTGGTAATGCACCTGAGGCAGGAGGATTGTGAACTGGGTGATGGCTTGGGCTATCTGGTGAGACCCGTGTCAAAAGGGGTGTGTGTGTGTGTCCTAGGAGGTGGCTCAGTGGGTAAAATGCTTGTCACACAAGCATGAATAACTGAGTTGAATTCCAAGAACTCAGGTAAAAGCCATGCACTATGGTATGAGTCTGCAATCCTATCTTTCCTGCAGTAAGATAGAAAGCAGAGGCAGGGGAACCACTGGAAGCTCATGGTCCAGATAGCCTGGTGCACACAGCAGCAAACAAGAAACTCTGTCTCTAATAAGGGAGGAGGAGGAGGGGGAGGGGAGCAACACGAGGTTATCTGTTGATTTTGACACGTGCACAGTGCACCACCCCTCCTCCCCCAACTCAACATCAAAAAAGCTCAGCCCAGGGACTGGAGAGATGTCTCAGGGATTAAGAATGGGTCTTACTCTTGAAAAGGGCCCAACTTTGATTTCAGGTGCTAGGTAGGCAGCTTACAACCAGCTGCAACTCAACTCCAAGTGATCCAGTGCCCTCTTCTGACCTCTGTGGGCATCTGCACTCATATGCACGGACCCACACACAGACGTAAACATACACTAAATTAAAAATATAAAGTCTGTAGAGATGACTTGGCAGTTAAGAGCACTGTCTGTCTTCCAGAGGTCCTGTGCTCAATTCCCAGCAACCACATGGTGGCTCACAACCATCTATAATGGGATCTGATGTCTTCTTCTGGCATGTCTGAAGACAGCTACAATGTACTCATATGCATGAAATAGAAAATAAATCAATCTTTAATAATATATAAGTAAAAACTTAAAAACCAGAACTTATGCAAATGTACTATACTTCTGACATGCCAAAAAAGATGTCAAACTGTGCTTTTAATGTTTAATGCAGTGATTTATACACACTTAGCTTCTTTTATTTTAATTTTTGGTAAGCAATTCTATGGTTGTATGTTTTTTGGGAAATACTGCCTTTGTTTTTTGGTGACTCACAGTGACTGAAGTCCCAGCTAAAGCAGCTATTATATTTGATAAAGACCCACATTCCTTGCAGGACTTGACCCCAAAGATTTCACATTAGCCCTTGAAATTTCTCTTTCCAGAACTCTGACAACAAAACGATCATGGCTTTCTGCCGTATCCCAATAATAACTTAACTCCTCCAGGGAAGCACGGAGGCAAGCACTTTATAAACAACTGTGCTAAACTTATCCCAGCACTGGGAACAATGGTCAGCGTTTATTTCTCTACCCGGGATTCAAGGTGTACACATGTGCCTTTGAGCCTGTTAAGCTGTCTCTCAAGAAGGTGCACAGGGCTTTCCCTCTGATTTCCCAACTCATCCCCTTAGCACACACCTCACTGCTTGGAATGAAAACACACACTTCAGTTCTTTAATTAGCCATGTTACTAATATTCGAAAGCATTCCAATTGAGAAGAATAGTGGTATTAATTCATTCAATGATTTATTGGTTCTTTTTATACAATTTTAGAGGCTTGTTTGTACATGGACATGTTTGTGTACATGCACATGCATGTGCTTATGTGTGGGATGTGCACATGTGCACATAGAGACCAGCTGTCATGGAGTGTCTTTCTGTAGCTCTATCTTTTTTTTTTTTTTTAGGAGAACATGGTCTCTAATTGAATCTGTGGCTATGACAAAATGCTTGATTGAGGCAAACAATGTAAAGAAAGAATGGTTTGTTCCAGCTAGAGATTTCAGTGTCTGATCACTTACACTGTTTGTGTGTCTGTGGCAAGGAGGAAGAGAAAGAAGAGGGGGAGAGGAGGGAGACAGAGACAGAGACACATAGAGAATGTGGAACAAAGAAGAGACAAAGAGGTAGAGATAGACAGCTATGATGAGAATAAACAACAGAGATAATGAGAGACATAGAGTCAACAAGAGAATAAGAGTGATATAGACACAGACATATAACACACAGTAGGAACAAAATGCCATCTACAGGGACACACTCTCAGTGACCCATTTTTCCTCCATCTAGGCTCTGCCCTGTAAGTGTCCACCACTTCCCAATCCCCCATTAGGCTGACTCCATCAATATGTAAACCCACAAGTGAGAAAGGAGCTGTCAGTATCCAATCACTTCCTCAAAGCCGACTGGACTGTGTGTTCATGGGTGATTCTTAGTGGGAAGAGATGGAGTGATGGGGTAGGGACCAGTCATGCTGTGTGTGTGTGTGTGTGTGTGTGTGTGTGTGTGTGTGTGTGTGATGACCTGCTTAAGCACATTTCCCACCCTTTGTTCCTGAATTGCCTTGTTCGGATTCTTTATAGGTCTTCTGTAAGCACTTGGCAACATTCAAGGGATGGAAAAGCCATTGAAAATGGAGTGTTACCTCCAAACTTGTTAGGACCTGGTCGGAAGCCATCACTATGGGGCAAGGGTGGGTTCAATCAAGGAAGATCAATGAGTCTATGTGGTGCTGTCCTGCTGACTATCCCCATGTGGTGACAGAATACCTGACCGAAGCCACTTAAGAAGCCACGCAAGGTAGGGAGGCTTTTTATCAGCTCCCAGTTTGAGGCTATAATCCATCATGGCAGAGAAAGCATGAGGCTGATTCTCACATGGTCACACGGCATCCACAGTCAGGAAGCAGAGAGAGAGAGAGAGAGAGAGAGAGAGAGAGAGAGAGAGAGAGAGAGAGATATGAATGCTGGCGCTTGGCTCACTGTGTCCCTTTTCATTCAGTCCAGACCCCCAGCCCATGGGATAGAGCTACCCATACTTAGAGCACCTCAGTGATTCCTCTCTAGAAATCTCACAGAACTGGTCCAGAGGTGTCCCTCCTAGGTGGTTCTAAGTCTAGCCAAGCTGATATTGAAGATTGGTTTTTTTACAACTAGCAAGATGAAAAAAATTACAGGCTGGAAAGATATAGCTCAGTACTTAAGAGCCTTCCTTGGCTGCTTTTCCAGGGACTTAGGTCTGAATCCCAACACCCACATGGTACCTAGCAACCATCTTTATCACCGGTTCCAGGGAGATCCAATACCCTCTTCTGGCCTCCAAAGGCACCAGGCATGTACACGTTGCACAGATATATAAGCAGGCACTCACACATACATGCAAAATAACAGGAAATGCACCTTTGTTTTAATGGCCTGTCTCCCCACACCGAAGGCTTCTTTGCAGTTTGAACAGCTTACATTTCTGTTTCTTACCTCCATGTTTCTGTTGGGATACCAGCTGTTACATGAGGCTCCATTGCCGGTTTTACCTGTAAGTCCAGCATTTCACTTACAAACCTAGCATTTTTACCACTGGGAGAAAAATCAAAAGGACAGGCTTGGGATGGCGTTAGATAAGATATACCTACAGGCACAGCTATAGATGTAGTTATGGATCATAAAATTAAATGTCTGAATCCCTAACCGTGTCGTGTGTCTTCTATCAAATGTAATCCGATTTTAAGGCTTGTAATTTCTCTTGTTCCTTTGGGGTTCTTCCCCTTCACCGTCTTGCTTGTAGGATTAGGAGTGAATTTTAATATGAATTTTCCTCTCCTAACCAATTTATGCATCCTTTCTTCCTGAGGGTTATTCTACATCAATTGTATAGCAGATCCAGCTGAAGGCTTAAGTACTGTAATTTTGTATCTAGGGATGATCCATGGCTAGAATCCAATTTTCTATTCTGGTTAGGGTGGCAGAGTCTGACTGGGATGTTTACTGGAATGTGAAATCATTAGTGGATTAGTTTTAGGGGATTTGGGGTTTTATGTTTTGACACAGGTCTCATGTAGCCCAGGCTGCCCTGGAACTTACTGTAGAGACAAGGATGACCTTGAACTCCTAATCCTGCTAGTGTATGAGGTGCTGGGGACAGAATACAGGGCTTCTTGGATCTAACAACCAAGCAGCATCCCCAGAACCTGCATTAGCAGGTATTCTTAAAATCTGGGACAGTGTTCTGTGCAGATGTGTCTCTGGTGTGTCTGTGTGGAAATAGGAAGTCTGTGAACCTCTCTCCTACCAGCCTGGGCATTTGGAATTGGTGGATATTGGTGCCAAAGAGCAAGGGAAAAGGCTTCTTGTATATTGTTCTCATTGTTTTCTTGGCAGACAGCTGAAAAGAAATAGTTTGTCAAGCTGATAGTCTGGTGTCTCAAGTAGTGAAGAGGTGTCCATACTTAAAGTAGGATGTTCAGGAGACACAACAGCTTATTAAGTCAACCAATAGCCTGAAAGTCTTTCCTCCCTCTCTCTCTCTCTCTCTCTCTCTCTCTCTCTCTCTCTCTCTCTTCTCTCTCTCTCTCTCAATGGGAAGTTCTGGGAACTTATGAATGCTAGAAATGTCCTCTACCACTAAGTCATACCCCACCCCATTCCTGGGGGATTCTAGGCAGGTGCTCTACCACTGAGCCACGCCCCCAGCCCCTCACTGGGGGATTCTAGGCAGGTACTTTATGACTAAGCTATACCCCAGTGCCTCCCTGGGGGATTCTAAACAGACATTTTATAATTAAGCTGTATCCTTAGTATCCTTGTGGTAAAGTAAACCAGTGAGACGAAGGATCTCACTAAGTTGCCCAGGCTGGCCTTAAACTCACTGTATGACTCAAGATACCCCTCCCCCCAACTTCCTGAGTTGCTGCAACCATAGATCTGCACTTTCAGACCCAGCTGTTTTGTCACTTAAAAAAAAATCCCTGGATTTGTAAAACAAAAGAAAATAACAACAACAACAACAAAAACCACCTACAACTCTAAGCAGGGGAATATCAAGACTTATCTACATTAAGAAATTAATTATGGTAAAAGACCTTACCATCTTCACTGTTTCTGAGGGTGTAGGTTGTGAGGGTTGACAGTGTTTACTAGCATGGAGACATCCCCAGAACATTTTCTGTCTTATAAAATGAAGCTCTGCGAAGTCACAACACCCTATCCTTTCCCTTCCTTTTAGGGTCTTTTGTTTCTATGCTTTGAGAAGGAGTCTCACATAGCCCAGGCTGCCCTGAAACTTACTTGGTAGACAAGGATGACCTTGAACTCCTGATCTTGCTAGTGTATGAGGTGCTGGGGACAGAATTCAGGGCTTCTCAGTTGCCTTGGACAACCACTGGACTAGAACAAGCACTCTTCTTTCTGTCTCAGCAAATGTGACTCCTTTTAGTACTTCCAATAAATGACATCCAGAATTTGTTCTCATGTGACTGGTTTCTTTCTTCCTCCCACTTGGAATAATGTCCTTGAGGTCCATCCATGTTTTAATATGCGTTGAGATTCCCTTCCTTTGTTCAGGCTGAATAAAATTGCATGGTATGGATGTGCCACATCTTGTTTATCCCTTAGTCCATCACCCTGACTTCTGGGCTATTGTAAACAGTTCTGCTGTGAGCATGACTATGTAGATACATGTTCAAGTCTGTGCTGCAGATTCTACTGGGCATAAACCAAGGTTGTACTTGCTGGGTCATAGAGTATTTTTTTTTAATTTTGTTTGGAATACAATTCAATTTTCTCAGCATCTCTACTATTTTATATTCCCCTTATCAGTGTACAGTGCATTCACACTGCAGTTATTTATTCTTGTGTTGGGTATATGGGTGTGTGGGTGTGTGAAAGGCAGAGGACAACCTTGAGTGTTATTCTGCCTTATTTTTGAGACAGGCTCTCACACTGATCCTAGAGCTTGCCAACTGGCTAGACACGGTGGGCACAGTCCCAGGGATCTACCTGTCTCAGCCTCCTCAGCCCTGTGATTACAGGAAGGTTCTTGACTTTTCAAGGCAGGTTTTGTGAATATAAAGCAAAGTTACCCTGATTGAGCCATCTCCTCAGCCCTGGTTTTTGTTTGTGTTTTGTGTTCCTCTTTGTTTGAGGCAAGGTCCCCTGTTGTTCCCCACTGTGCACTCAAGAGAGTAACTGGCCCATAAGCTTCTAGAGATTTCTCCTGTTTCTGCCTCCTATCTCACCACAGGGATTACAGGACTTTAGGATTACAGATCTATTCACCACCAACTCTAGCTTTATGTGAGTTCTGGGTATCTGAACTGAGATCTGGTCCTTAGTGCTGGGATGGCAAGGGTTTTTCTCGCTAAGTCATTCCCCAAATCCTCCATAGGAACTACTTTAAAAGTGTCTTGTAAAAGAAACCTTTAATAAAAATAGAACCAGAAAATGAACAGTAAAATCCAAAGTCCAGGGACTAGAAATATGGCTTAGCAGTTAAGAACCCTTGTCACTCTTGCAAAAGATCCAAATATGGTTCCCAGAACCCACATTAGGTGGCACACAACTGCCCATAACTGCAGCTGCCCTTTCCTGCCCTCCTTGGGTACTGCACTCACATGCACATACCCTCACTCAGAAAAACAACACATAGTTAAATAATAGATTTTTTTTCTTTAATCTGTTGCTCAGAATAGAACAATGCTTAGACTTCTTTTGTGTACTTCTGAGACTTTACAAAGGTTTGTTCATTGGGAGGCTTGGTTTATTATTTCCAGTTATTGGAAAGAGTCCACACCAAACAGGGTATAGTGAGTCATTCAGGAGGCTGAAGCAGGAGGGTCCTGACTTCAAAGGCATCCTGTGAAACTTAGTTACAGTCTTAAAATAAAAATTGGGAACACAACTCTGAAGTAGAAAGTTTGCCTGGGATATGCAAAGCTCTGGGTTCAAACAGGAAGGGGAAAGAGGGAGGGTAAAGAAGGAGGGGGAGGGAGAAGGGGAAGGAGAGGGGGAGGGAGGGGGAAGGAGAAGGGAAAAGAGAGGGGGAAGGAGGGAGGGTGAAAGGAGAGGGGGAGAGGAAGAGGGAGGGAGGCAAGCAGGTAGGCAAGCAATATACTCTCCTTTGGGGAGTAAAAGGAAAGGCCCAGCAGTGAGTAGGTGGGAAGTGTTGTATGAGCCTGCTCCAGGAATAATGTGGGTTGGATTCTATCCAATCCAAGAAAAAGTGAATGTTTCAGGTCTGAGGGAAGTTTGTGCATGAGGACAAGTGTCTGGAAGGCCCAGTGACCAGGTGGCAAGTCAGCAAAGAGAATGTCAGTCACAAGACCTGCCTTTCAGGAATGAATCTATTCTTGTCCTGGTGACTCACAGTCCTCAAGCTTTCAAGGATATTTACAAAGAAAGAAGGCAGCCAGGAATGGCAGTTTGGATATGGGAGCCATCTGCCTTGCAGGGTCTGTGGTCTCACCTGGTTTTCGGAGGCTCATCCCCACACCCAGAGCAGCTGGCTGCTTCCATTTGTATTCCCCAGAGTTGCCTTTTATAGAAGGCATGCCTGAGAAGAGATGAGGAGAGAAGGGAAGAAAGAGGAGAGGGAGAGGAGGGAAGAAGGAAGGCAGAAGACAGGAGGGGAAAGGCGAAAAGAAGAGGAGGAAGGGGGAAAAAGAGAAGGAGAGGAGGAGACAGAGGAGACAGGAGAGGAGAAGGGAGAGGGAGGGAGGAAAGGGGGAAAGAGAAGACTCATTTTTTGATTTCCATATGGGACCCCTGCCAGCTATATGGTACCCACATATATTCGGTGAAGTTCCTCCCACCTCAGGTCACTGACCCACACTTCTGTCATCTCTGAGAGCTCCCTCATAGACATATCCAGCAGTTATGACTCATCAGTGCCTCAGGCATCTCTCAATCCAGCCAAGTAGATATTTCAAATATTCATCCAATCTCTAAGTATAGAATATTATAATGATAATAATTATATCAAGGAACTTGTGATAAAGGGCAAAAGGAGACTGAGCATGAACTTGGGGCTCTTGTCACTATATATAAATTGTATGTGCTGTAAAGTTTGGTACACTTGCCAAAAAAATGTAGACAATTGTGACTTTCCTCCTCTTCCTCCTCCTCCTCCTCTTCCCCCCCCCCTCCTCCTCCTCCTCCTCCTCCTCCTCCTCCTCCTCCTCCTCCTCCTCCTCCTCCTCCTCCTCCTCCTCCTCCTCCTCTTCTTCTTCTTCTTCTTCTTCTTCTTCTTCTTCTTCTTCTTCTTCTTCTTCTTCTTGAAATGGAGAAAGGACCTGTGTTGGCACAAAACTCTCCTAGACCAAGTTCTTAGCACAGAGGACATTTATTTGTCCCAGAGGGACAACGGGCAGGGAGTAAAAGGCAGGAGATAGAGGATGAAGGAAAAAAGGAAAGAGGCCAGGGAGAGAGGGGCAGGGATATTTGTCCCAGAGGGACAAATGACCTCCTCTGCACAGAGAGAAATCAGATGTGGCCCATGGGGCAAATGACAGTTTATAAATGTAAAAGGAAAAGCTTTGTGTTAAGATGAGGTGTTTAATTTTTATTAGATCAGTTTGTTAGGGTAGCCAAAAAGAGGTTTTTAGTTGTGGGACCTCAGTACTTTCATAGCTGAAACTTGGTATTCAATTTCAGGGGGAAGAAGTGGCCAAATAAGGAAACAGACCTTGTTTCCTAGCTTTAAGAACGTACTCTAACTTTTGGGGGTTTTTGTTTGTTTGTTTGTTTGTTTGTTTGTTTGTTTTAAAGCAAGGAAAATGGAATGGGAGAAGGGTACGGCCTGCCAGAGCCATGTTGGCAATGGCTGCCTAAAACCCCTTCAGACAGAGTTTCATTATGTAGCCCAGGCTGGCCTAGAAGTCTTAACCCTCTTGCCTCAGCCTCCAAAGTGCCAGGATTACAGGTGTGTGCCCCACATCCTGCTGAACCTGTGTTTTCTATCACCCAGTAACACGCCCCAGGAAGAATCATCCATGTGTGCAGCTCCTATGTAAAGCAAAGTTGGAAACATCACAGATCTCCCCTTTGCCAGGATTCTAAATGAGAAGTTCCAGCACTTGAGTCCTCAATCATAGTTCCGAGTGTTCAATGGTAGCCTTAGCTAATGTGATCTCGCATTCTGTGTGCCTGCTCTTTTGATTGGTTAGCAAATAACAGAACACTTACTGCTGTGTTAGTCATTGGAGGTCTTTTCTAGTCACTTAGAGGATCCAGATCCTCCCCCCCCCCCACCCATATGTCTGCTCAAGTGCATGACCCTTTCTAGTCGGTTCTATCTGTTCCAGTATGGTTGAGCCAAATATCATGTTCCCTGGACCAGCATTACAAGCAGCTTAGACAGGAAAGGTCTATCTTCTTTGTTAAGAGGGAACAAACCTCTCAAAATTAGTGTGTGTATGTGTGTGTGTGTGTGTGTGTTTGTGTGCAAGTGTGTAAGTCAGATGTCAGCTTGGGTGTCATTGCTCAGTTGCCATCTACTTTATAGTTTCAATCAGAGGGTTTGTTTGTTTGTTTGTTTTTACTGTTCCAGGCACCAAGAACAAAACAATATAACAGTCCACCAAAGTCCAACTTAGTGAAACAATGAGTTATCCAGTTTGCCCACTGGGGTATGGGTGGAAATAATATACAGTACCATGGGTGATCCAAAGGTAGTTGCATCATGGAAGAGCCCACCCAGCACGGCCAGTGTTACGTCAAAGCTGCGTCCTTTGATCTTGATACCCAACTTACACTCATTTCTTGCCAAGAGTCTCCCTTCCCTAGTAATCATTGCTGCTTGTATAACTTAGGGAGGTACCTTGTGCATAGTGTTAAGTTTCTGCCTTCTGAAACTTCTAAGATTCATCCACTTCCTGAGCCTTCTAGGAAGACTTCCCTCTTGGAGGAATTGCTACCCAAAGCCATGTGTTGTGAGTGAGGAATGCCCCTCATAGGTTCATGGTGCTCCTTTGGGGGGCTATATAGAATCTTTGAGCTGAGGGGGTCTAGCTGTCAGATGTGGTTTAATAGCTGGAAACCTTGATGAGTACACCCCTGTCTGTCTGTCCAACCACGGTGGGATTTCTACCCATACTTCCACAGCTATAGACAAAGCAGCTCCTGCAACCGTTCCTTTCCCACCCTCTGAAAACATCAGCCAAGACAAACCCTTTCTCCCTTAATTCGACTCTACCAGGGATTTCCCCACAGCACTGAGGAAAGTAACCATCACAGTATGTGTTAAATACAATTGTTTTCTCTAATGCGCTTGACCTGCGATTGGCAGAACCTGGGCGTGCAGAGCTTGTGGATGGGTCACCCTGGTGGTATTTACTCAACCATCTTCCTCTCTTGTCTGTATGGGCCGGGAGTCTGGGAAGCACATTGTTTATTTGTGCCTGAATCTCTAGGTCTAGGGTGTAGAAAGAGCCTGCATTGTTTGAAGACATGGACGACTCAATTTTTTTTTAATTTATTTTGTATTTAATGTACCCTTGTCTCTCTTTCTAGATCCCTCTTGTGGCTTCCTCCTCAGTGATTCTCACATACTGAGATGCAGTGTCTCTGCTGGGGGTGGGCATCCCAAAGAGAGACTTAGAAAATCTCGGTGCGGCAGAGAATCGGAAATTTTTTCCTTTTTAGGTGTGTGTGCGAGCGCTTGTGCAGTTGTGCATGTGTATGCTGGTGCCAATGAAGAGCAGAAGAAAGTAGTTGACTCCCCCGGAGCTACAGTGACAGGCAGTTGTGAGCCCCCTGCTGTGGGTGCTGACTGGTAACATCAAATCCTCTGCAAGAGCAGATAACACTCTTACCCACTAGGCCATCTCTCCCCAGCTCCACAAATACTTTTTTCCATTTGTTGAATTCGGTTCTTTATTTCTTTCCATACATGGATATTTTATTCTGAGCCTTATTGACCTCTCAATTGTCTGAATCATCATAAGAATTATTCTCAAGGGTCTGGATTTTTTTTTTTTGGAACGAGCTAAGCAGGGGTGAGATAAATCTAAGATCCCTGTCTGGACTGTAAATACCAGGCAGTCATGGCTGTGTCTTCGTGGGTGCCTTTTCCCTTTAGAGATTTATTTGAGTGCTTACAAAGACAGCATTTTTTCAAAGAAGGGAAAAAGGGATAATCAGGGAAGGGCAGAGATTCCCCCGTACTGCAGCCAACTGCCCTACCCAGTGAAGAGGCATTAGAAGACAAAGTGCTAGTTCCTTGTTAGGAAAAAATGATCACCAAGGAGAAGAACAGCTTTGGGGGGGAACAGAAATCTCCTGTGTATCAGGTGGATTTCCTGGAAAGGGGACTTTTGACCTTAAAAAGCAGTGAGCCAACACTTAATAGAAGCTAACTGCAGAAGAGGGCAAGCTAGTCTGGGAAAAAAACAGTACATTGGACTTCGAGTAGAGTTTTGCATAGGAATGCAATTTGCATAACAATGAAGGTATCTTGTTCCAGACAGTCTTTCTAATGGGAGCTAGTCCAGAATAACCATTCTGTGGATGCCCAGTGCCCCCCCCCTCCAAACCCAGTTTTAAAAGGAAATTAAATGTGAAGGGTTGAATTCTGTAGTTGTTAGTCTTGGGAAGGGATGAGGGGGGTGGTATTTCTGTGGTGTGCGATGCCTGGGAAATTCGTGAGGACAGCATTAGGTTTTCTGTTTGGAGAAGAAAAGTCTTCCCCTAATGGATTTTGGAAAAAAAAAAAAGATTATTTAATATTGGGTCCCCACTGGCCTTATGGAAAGGGAGGAGGGGCATTCAAATTCATCCCCCAAGAGAAGATAAGTATTGCTGGCTTTTTGAAATCTGAACCATTTACTGAAATACATACTTTTTGCTCATAATTTATTGCTCTGCAGACAATAGGATGGAAAAGCTGTAATAGTTAATTATTCCCAGAGAAGAGAAAATTGGGTGTGCATGTGTGTAACCATGACAGTAACTGGTTTTGATTTATTTGAACTAAGCAGCATAATCAGAATATCTAGATACTTTAGTGAAATGAAGGGTCTATGTATTATGTGTGGATAGATATGTGTATGTATAATGACTGGATAGATATACTTATAGATGCATATAAATGGGTAGATATATATTTATGTATGTGCAAATAATTATATTTGTATACATATGTGTGTGAATAGAAACAAATATATTTATATATAAATAGATAGATAAATTGAAAACAGATGAGTATATTTATGTATGTTTATATTTACATATAATGTGTATAGGTGGATGTATATATATATATATGCATATATATTGTTGTATAGGTAGATTTATGGATGGATGGTAGATATATGTATGCATAGATATAAGTATATAGATGGTAAGCGAAAGTATGAATGCATGTATGTGTGGGTAGATGAACACATGTATGATAAGTATATATGTATGTATACATTCATGTATAGATATATCAATGGATAAATTGATAAATATGTATGAATAAATATATCAGTTGATGCATGTATATGCGTATGTCTTGAAGTTAATATAGATGGATAGAAGGGTGGATGGGTAGATGGATGGATGGATGGATGGATGGATGGATGGATGGATGAATGGACGATTGAAGGATGGATGAATGGATCAGTGGGTTGAAGATGAAAGGATTGATGGAGAGTTGGGTCCATAGTTATGCACCAACAAAGAAAGAAGGGGAGATTCCTGTGCTGATAGAAACTTTTTTTTTTCTTTTAGCTCACTGAGTCTAATTAATGTTACCTGTTGCAATGGTAGCCAATTTTGTTGGCTTGATCTTGTGTGAAGGTCTTCTACAAGAAACCGTAGCTATTGTGAGTTCATAAATGCAACATCTATGCCTTGTTCAGAAGACAGACAGCATCTCACAGCTCTCTTCCCTGCCCTCCAGCTCTTACATTCTTTGTGCCATCTCTTCAGTGATGCTCCCTGAGCCCTGGGGGATGAGCACTAAAATAAATGTCCCACTTAGGCCTGAACACTCAGTGGTCAGCTCAGCACTTTGACCATTTACTGGGGCTCTTTAGAGATGACATTTATTTTCCACTCCAAAGCATTGAAGAAAAGTGTTTACTGGGGGAAAGGAAACACATATGTACAGCAGACAAAGAAGGAGCAGGAGGAGGAGGAGGAGCAGGAGGAGGAGGAGGAGGAAGAGCAGGAGTAGGAGCAGGAGGAGCAGGAGGAGGAGGAGGAGGAGCAGGAGGAGGAGCAGGAGGAGCAGGAGGAGGAGGAGGAGGAGCAGGAGGAGGAGCAGCAGGAGGAGGAGGAGCAGGAGGAGCAGGAGCAGGAGGAGGAGCAGGAGGAGCAGGAGGAGGAGCAGGAGGAGCAGGAGCAGGAGGAGGAGGAGGAGCAGGAGGAGCAGGAGCAGGAGGAGGAGGAGGAGGAGCAGGAGGAGGAGCAGGAGGAGGAGGAGCAGGAGAAGGAGGAGGAGCAGGAGGAGGAGCAGAAGGAGGAGCAGGAGGAGGAGGAGGAGCAGGAGGAGGAGCAGGATGAGGAGGAGGAGGAGCAGGAGGAGGAGGAGGAGGAGCAGGAGGAGGAGGAGGAGCAGGAGGAGCAGGAGGAGGAGGAGGAGGAGCAGGAGGAGGAGGAGGAGAAGAAGAAGAAGAAGCAGCAGCAGCAGCAGCAGCAGCAGCAGCAGCAGCAGCAGCAGCAGCAGCAGCAGCAGCAGCCGCCAAAGCCTTATGCGAAATGGAGGGGACACTTGAAAAGCTGGAAAAGCTGGTTTATTCTCAAGGGCTAGTATTTTGAAGCCCCTAAAGAGTCTTCCTCCCCTAATTTGGTCAGTTTTAAAGAAAAATAGGGTAGTTAATTGGCTGAAAACTGTTGTGTAACACTGTCTTATCTGGCCTTGAACTTCTTGAGCCAGTTTATCAGCAGGGGGCCTGATGGTGGAAGACAAAACTGAAAAGGCCTTTGTTTCATTTTATTATTAGAAATGGATTTTTCCCCCATTTAATATATTCTGATTACATTTCCGGTACCCACCATCAAAGAGGGGAGGACAGACTTTCATCTGAATCCATGCCCTTGCTTGTCTCTAGTTTAAAAACAAGAAGGCAGTCTGAAGAATAATAATAAAATAAAAATAACGTAAAACAAAACTGTAATAGGACAAAACAAGCAATCAGAAGAGAAAGAGTCAAAGAAAAAGCACAAGAAACACGTACAGACTCAGCGATATACACGCTGATGCACATAGGAATCCCGCAAAAACACAAGACGAAGGGTGTTTTTGTTTTTGTTTTTCTTTTAATGCCCTGTCAAAACAAAGAATCTTGAAAGATGCTATTGAGTTTGTTTTGTGTTGGCCGGTGACTGCCAGGCATGGGGCCACGTCTAAAGAATGGTTTGTATCCCTAAGAGGGCTCTGTTGGAGAGAACTCCCTTTTTCCTTTGCGAGTGTTTATCAAGAGGAGAGAGCTTCCGGGTGAGAGATGGGAGTTTGTGTACACTGCTCCTCTCGGCTCTGGGACTCCATCTGGAGCAGACTCTTACAGGCCCTGTGCATGCAGCCCAAAGTCTCAGTGAGTTTACACGTGCATTGGTACTGTTATATTTAGAAGGCCTTGTTTCCTTTGGTGTCCTCCATCCCCTCTGGGTCTTACAATCTTTCCACCTCACCTTCCACAGGGTTCCCTGAGCCCAAGGGGAGGGATCTGATGGAGACATCACATTTAGGACTGAGTGTTCCACGGTCTCTCCCTCTCTGCACATTTTCTGGGTCTCTGTATTTGTTCCCCTTCTGCTCAACAGGAAGCAACTCTGATGGTGGCTGAATAAGACACTGGTTTGTGAGTATAGCAGAATGTCATGTGAAGTCATTTTATTTGCCGTGGTCCTTTAGCAGAAAAGTCTTATCTGGTTGGTTCTTAGATACCTGAACAGTGTTGGGGGTGGGTTCTATCTCATGGAGTGGGCCTTCAATCCAATCAGATAGTGGTTGGTTACACCCATAAGCTTTGTGTCACTATCGCCCCCTCGCATCACCCATCAGGTCACACTGTAGATGTGTGTAGCTGTGTTGGTGGTTACCTTTCTCTTTGGGTAGCATGCAGAGTACCATCCAATACCATGAACACTAATCTGTAGGGTGGAAGGCTGTAGATAGGCACCCTCTTGAGTTCTCTGAGTTCAGTGAGTTATGTAGGTGTTGCCTTCAATCAATAGGACCTTACTTTACCATCAGTTTGTAGAGAGAAACTTATAGCCTTGGAAACACCCTGGGTTGTTTGGGAGTTCCCATGTGTCTTAGATAGGGTTTTATTGCTGTGAACAGACACCATGACCAAAGCAACTCTTATAAAAATAACATTTAATTGGGGCTGGCTTACAGGTTTAGAGATTCAGTTCAATGTCACCAAGGCAGGAACATGACAGTGTCCAGGCAGACATGGTGCAGGCAGAGCTGAGAGTTCTACATCTTCATCTGAAGGCTGCTATGAGGAGACTCACTTCCAAGCAGCTAGGATGAGGGTCTTATAGCCCACACCCATAGGGACACACCTTCTCCAACAAGGTTACAACTCCTAATAGTGTCACTCCCTGGGCCAAGCATATACAAACCATCCCACCATGGGACCCCTTTAGCCAAAAACTCAATTAGATATAACTCCATCTAGGTACTAGAAGCTTTATTTGGTGATGGGAAATGTTCATTTGAGGTCCCACCTCCACTGTTACGTGGTGATTTCATTTAGAACAGCTTGCTATATGTGTATCTTTCAGGCAGCCTCTATTGTATTAGGTGGAAACTGACATTTCAATATGGGCTTTTTGGAGTAATCGTGTTCTGTAGGTCACCAATCCCCCAAAGGCTTCTAGAACTTCTCCAGCCAAGCACAAGAAATGCAGGCTGTTCATCATGGATCAGTCCACAAATTCTGACCCCCAAGATCATTTTCTCAGAGTGCAATGAGTGCTGTAGGCCCCAGAGGCTCATATGTCCCATGGCCCCCAGAGGCTCACATGTCCCATGACTCCCAGAGGCTCATATGTGCCATGGCCCCCCCATCGGCTCACATGTCCCATGGCCCCCATAGACTTATATTTCCCAGTTGGCAGTGGTGTTGAGTAAAATTGTGGGACCTTTAGGAGTTAGACCTTGCTAGAGGAAGTGAATCATGGGAGTAGGTTTGGGGATTTCATATAGCCTGACCCTACTCTTTCTCCCTGATACTTTGTATATAGATGAAATGTCATCCCTCCACATCCTGACTGCCAAGCTGGCTTCACACTCCTGTGGCCACATCTTCCCCATCATGATAGATAGCATCCCCTCCAGAGCTGTAAGCCAAAAATAAATCTTTCCCTTGTACAAGTTGGGATCTTACCACAGCAACAGAAAGGAAGGCAAGAGGAAAACCATTTTCTTCCTGTGTACCTTCAGGAGTCTCCCATGAGTGATGTATTCAAATGGTTCCACCCATTTGCTCATTTGTACTCATCAATAAGCAAAGAGAGATGAGAGTAGGGGGTGCATGTTTCTCCCTGGAATTTTTACCTCCAATCTGTCTACCTGCTGTTTTCATTGGCTGGGATCTCCAGCTGGTGAAAGAACTAAGGTCATGATGTTTAATCTTGATTGATAAGTTCACTGGGACCTAGAATCACCATGGAATAAAGGAGACTCCCAGGGCCACAACCATCTGAGTTTCTAGATTAGGTTAGTTGAGGTAGGAAGAGCTACATTGAATGTGGGTGGCATCCTCATGCGCTGACATCCTGGACCAAGTGAAAAGGAGAAAATAAGCTGAGCACAACATCCACCTTGCTCTGCTTCCTGACTGCAGATGCTATATGACCAGCCGCCTCACCCTCCTTCTTTGACCACCGTGATGGACTGCATACCCTCAGACTGTGAGCCAAGCCCTTCCTTACATTGTTCTTGTCAGACATTTTGTCACAGCAATGGAAAGAATAATGAACATAGTTGCGGTCGACAGTGAGGATGGAGGGAGGACAGAGGACTCTGCTTCCATAAGATGCTCGTTTTGTTCTGGGGATGACATCAGCAGGACTCCCGAGGAAAGCCTTCCTCAGACTTCACACACAAGCAGGACCAGTGAGTAGAGAACAGAATGTAGAGCTGGCAAGACCTCCATTTAGAGAATGTTCTAAGGAGCTCAGTGGAGAAGCCTGCTTTGCTGTGTGAGGCTAGATTCCACACTGACAACACTGTGGAAGGCATATGCATTGCCAACTCCAGCACCAGAGTGGCCCACTTAGCAATCCAAGAGTCTGGGTGTTTGTGGGTTTGCTCATTTAGTATTTAGTTAGAGTGTTGTTGTGCCTCCTTCTTGAATTTATCAATTCTCGAAGAAATTGGATTTCACCACTTGTAAATCTCCTGGATAAATCTTAGACTTGTGTTTATGTTGCCTTGTCTGGGAGCCCAAATAAGGAATTTTATAACAGACTAGGGATGTGTTTGGGTGCTTGATAGAGTGCTTGCCTGGCATGCAAGGGCTAGAGAGACAGCTCAGCAGTTAGAAGTACTCATTCCTCTTGCAGAGGACCAGCATCCACACTGGGTACCACCACATAAACATCTGTAGCTCTTATACCAAGGGATCTGACGCCCTCTTTTGGCCTCCACGGGCACCTGTACTCCTGTGCATACCCACCCACAAACATTTACACATTTTGAGACCTTGTCTCAAAAATACAAATAAACAAGCACCCCCCCCCAAACAAAACAAAACAGAATCAAACAAAACAAAAAAGAGGTTGTTTCTTCCAACTCAAAACATAAGTTAGAAATCAACCAGCCCAGTCAGTTATTGGACCAATGAAGTGAGCAGTTTTCAGAAGGCGAAACGCATATGATCAATACAAATGGGGGGGAAAAAAGTCCAACCTTACCAGAAGTCAGAGAAATGCATGTTAAACGTACATTAAGAGTCTCTTATATCCCAGTCAGACTAGCAAGTCATTAAAGCTAGGCCATTAAGAACCAGCTGTGTCTACACTATGCTCAAGTTTGGTTCTCTGCCCCCCCCCCGCCCCCCCCTCCCCCCCCCCCCCCGGCCAAGCAGCTCTCACCCTCTGCTGATGGGAATGCAAACTGGTCCAGCCACTATGGAATCGGTACAACCCTTTCTGGAAAAATGAAAATCAGAACAACCATATAATCTGGCTGTACCACTCCTAGGTACAAGGTTTCTCATTGAATTTTGGGCTTGCCTAATTTTGAGTTCCAGTTAAATAGGACCATTCTTGGCTTTCTAAATGGATGCCAAATAATCTAAACTCACGTCCTCATGCTTGTATACTAAGCCCTTCTACTCACTGAACTATCTCTCCAGCCCCCACAATAATTTTTTTCAGCCATAAAAAACAAAGTTATGTCATTCATTAGAAGATAGATGTGTGTGTGTGTGTGTGTGTGTGTGTGTGTGTGTGTGTGTGTGTGGTGATGATGATACAGTGCTAGGAGGTGAGAATCCAGAGCTGAACCCTTCTGATTTCCCATCTGTGTGGGTCACAGGGAATTACAAACCTCCCTGACTACAGCTTGCAGAGAAATCTGTTGACTTCAGATATGCACACAAATGATTCCACACTTTGGGTCTACTGAAGGATGCACCCTTGAAGCGCAAGTCTGTTTCCTGTTTCACAGGGGAGCCTCAGAACCAGAAGAAAGAAGGCTGTGGGTTCTGAGGAGGGTTTCATGTCTCTGGTTTGGGTCTCCCTCCATTGGAAGCCCGAGCTTTGTGGACAGTTCTGTCTGCAGCTGTTGGCACAGCAGGGCAGAACAGGGCCAAGGGGTTTCCGCCTGGGATCTGGGTTTCTGGATCTCCTAGCTTTACTCTGATTATGGTGGTGTTCAGACCACTCCTGGCATTGCTGAGCCCTGATCGTCTGTCTTGATGTTTGTTTCTCCAGAGCATTGTTGGAATAGCAGCCATTTTTCCTGTGGAAGACTCCTAGAGAAAGTTATGGACATATGTTCTTTTCTTGTTTTAAAAAATGGTTTGAAAATGGTATTTTATTTATTTATGGTACATGTGTTGGGGACAGTGCATGTGGAGGTTAAAGGGCATCTAGTGGGAGTCAGATCTCTCTGTTTGCCATATGGATCTCAGGGATCAAACTTGGGTCTTCAGACTTGACAGCGAGCACACTTACCTACTGATCCATCTCATTGGCCCCACCCTTCTTTTCTTTCCCAACTCTCCTCCCCCACTTCTCACCTCTCCCTTCTCTTCCCCTCTGCTTCCCCATCCCTTCTCCCTCCTTCCTCCTTTTCTCTTTCTCCTCTTTTCCTTTCTCTCTTTCTTTCCTCCCACACCTTCCTTTTTCTCCCTCCACCATCTTCAAGGGGTGCTTACAAATGCTGTGGGCATCTTACTGTTTTCAGTCTCTCTCTGTCAGTCAGTGGGGAAGGGCCTTGGCTATCTGTGACGCAGATGGCTTCTGTCCGAAGGCCACAGACGCTGTCCTCAGCCGCCTCTCTTTCCTGTTCTCCTGCTCCTTCATTTTGTTAGGAATCACTCTCTGTCTGACAGTTCTCATGGCCCCTGTTTGGAATGTCTGGGTCTGGGTATATTTCCGTTTTCATGCCCTTTCAGATTTCTAAATGTTTGTGTTCACGTTACCAGTTCTTTACCCCTAATCTGAAAACTCACAAAGCAAAATGCAATAGCCATGGAAGGCGGTGCACAACTGTCATCCCTGCACTTGGGAGGTAGGGAACCGATCAGGGTCACCCACTACTGCCACTGTGTGATTTTTTTCCTGGGGGAGGGGCATGGATACATTTCTAATTACCCCAGATACAGCACCCATAACAGACTAAAGAAAAGATTCCACCCACGTTCAGGCTGGTTTATTGAGGTTACTTAAGAACATAGGTGAGTGGTTGCTTGCAGAGTTGTCAGTGAGCCATTACTCAGAGTAGCTTGTGTCACTCAAAGGTTGCCATGTCACCAGAGAGCCCAGCCCAGCATGGGTTAAGGGTCTGGTTTCCTGGAGCTTTGCATAGCTTGCAAGCTTCTCCACTAGTCTGTTCTCCCCAGAAACCCTGCCTGTTTCTATAATCTTGGGGAGGGCCCTTGAGTCTTGTAAAATTCCCAAGTTCCTGAGTCTCAAAGAACCTCTGCTCAATAGGAAGTGTTTCACTTCAGAGTGAATAGCTGTGTAACGGCTACATAGGTGCTAAAGCCAGCCTGGCCTTAAGACCATTCTATCAGATACTTTTTTTTTTTTTTTTTTTTTTTTTTTTTTTTTGCTGTGATAAAATACCAATACCTAGACAGCTTATAGGGGAAAAAAAAGTTTGAGCTTATCAGACCAGAGAGGTAGTGCTCATAATGGGGGTGAGAGGACAGCATGACAGTAGGTGGCACACGTGGTGGCTGGAGCTGGAAGCTGAGAGAACACATCTTGAACCACGAACTGGAAACACTGCACTGGAAATGGTCCAAGGCTTTGAGGACCTTCATCCCCACCCAGTGACAGACTTCCTCCAGCAAGGGCCACAGTCCTAAGATTTCCTAAACAGCACCATCAACTGAAGGCTAAATATTCAAATATCTGAGCCCATGGGAGACATTATGATCAGCACTACCACAACCCTCATTTCAAAAACCAAAAGGCACAACAATAACAAAACAAAACAAAACCTGAGGTGTTTTTGTTGTTGTTGTTTTTGCTTTGTTTCGTTTTTTATCATCTTCTTGGCATTCCAGAGCTTTGGGGATTTTTTCAGATTAGAAAATGACTGAAATTAATGTCACTCAAAACCTGTGGATAGAAATCTACAATGCTTTGGGAACAGTTGATGAAAGCTAGTGTTTTATACACACACACACACACACACACACACACACACACACACACCCCTGTTTAACCCTTCTCCTGGAAATAAAGCCATATAAGGCAAGTGTGTACCTGCAAGGACCAAAAGAGGGAGTTGACTCTGGGAACCAGTGGGTATTCGGTGGTATTGAGCTATCTGACAGATAGACTGATTGTCCACACATGGACACCTGCAGATTTCTCTGGTCTAGGTGGAGAGCTATTTTTTTTTTTAATAGCTCAATGTCCATCCTACCCTGGGTCAGTTCTTTTTTCACTTGTATGGTTCTCCAACCAACAGGAGGCTAAGTGATGCAATTAACCTGTATGATACAATTAGCCTGTGTGATAGAATTACATGTTCTCCATCCATCTGCTCCAAAGCAAGGCCTGATGGCTGCCAAGCTCGTCCTCTCGTCATTAGAAATATTCATTTCACCCACACACTTGGTGCATTGGCAGCCGGAACAAGCCAGAGGCATACGTTAATCACTTGCACACACAGGGTGAGGCAGGAGGGGGCATGTTTGTGCCAGCGTTTGCTTGGCAATGAGAGTGAAACTTGGGCCCTTTTGGTCTTCTTCATCACAGTCAAGTGAAATCTGAATGCATATTTTCTTCCTTTTCTTTTTCTTTTTTTTTGTTTTGTTTGTCTACATTTTTAAAATTAGCACTCACAATGAATTTTCTTATAACGTCTCCTGTTATATTTATTATATTCTGTGAGGATAGTCTCTCTCTCTCTCTCTCTCACATACACACACACACACACACACACAAACACACACAGAGCTCTATCTTCTTTCTCCCTCTTCTACTCCAATAGTCTCCTTCCTTTCCTCTAAATAATTCCCCTCTTGCTTTCATAACTTGTGTGTGTGTGTGTGTGTGTGTGTGTGTGTGTGTTTAAAACTTAGATTCTGTATATGAATGAATACAGCAGGTTTTGTCTGAGTCTAGTTTATTTCACTTAATGTAAAGGTCTTCAGTTCCTTCTATTTCCTTGCCAGGGACAAATTTTCATTCCTTTTCATGGCTGAATGAAACTCCTCTGTGTGTGCACACATACTGCATGTCTTTATACATCCATCCATTGATGGACACCAAGTCTGGTTCCCTATCTTGGTGACTGTAAATGATTCTGCAGAAATCTACATGAGCATAGAGGCTTCTGTGTGGTACACTGACTTAACCCTCGGGAGTGGCATAGCTGGGTTACAGGGTAGCTTTACTTAGGGTTTTGATTCCCACAGTAGTTTTACTCTGTCCATATCACAAGAGTAAGGTTATTTCCACCAACATTTTAACAGTGCATTTTCTTTGTTTCTTATTCCTTCGTTCCTTCCTTCCTTCCTTGCTTGTTTTTTTTCCTTCCCTCCTTCCTTTTCCCCTCCCTCCTTTCCTTCCTTCCTTAAGACAGTGTCTTACTTTCTATATAGTCCTGTCTGTCCTGGAACTCATTTTGTAGAACAGGCTAGTCTTGAACTTACAATGATCTGCCTACTGTTGTCTCCTGAGTGCTGGGATTAAAGGCACGTTCCACCCTGCCCTTCAAGAGTGCATTCAATTTAAATTTTTATGTATATGGGTGCTTTGACTGCATGTATTTCCACGTGCCTCAGAGACCAGAAGAACATGTCAGATCACATGGGACTCGAGTTACAGATGATTTTGAGTCACCCTGTAAGTGCTGGAATTGAACCCAGGTCTTCTAGAGGACCAGCCAGTGCTCTTAATCTTTGAGCCATCTTAACAATCTCAAGAGTGCATTTTTTAAAACAGACTGGGTTGTTGGCAAGTGAAGAAACCCAGGTTCTAGATGCAGGCTAAATAGCTTCAGTGACTTGAGCACATTCAGTCTCCTCATGGAACCTCGATGTCCCTACAGGCTGAATGAGGATAAAATGAAATAATCTTTGTCGAAAGATTCCAGGAAGTACAAAGTTCATAATACATGTAAGACATGCCATTTTGAATAAAATAGCAGTTTGGGAATTTATGGACGGTTTGTTCCAAAGGTACTTGGAGCACATCGCAGTGATTCATCACTCCTGGAACTGAAAAGGCTGCGTGAACAGCTCAGCTAATGGACACAAATGCACTTCTAGTGTTCCGAGCTGCAGGGGATGCACCACCAGGGAACCTATTATTCATTGTGCTGTCTCCTAGGCCACAATCCAACAGTACATAGCCGTGTGTTACCAACTGAGGTTTGCACCCTCCTGCCCCCAAATTCCGTGGTGAAGCCCCAACCATCAGTGGGACAGTATTGTGTGACTATTTTCTGAGATGTGAATAGGCGTCTATTCATCCCAGAGAGGCATTGATGATGAATCAAAGAAACAAGCCAAATCAACAATAGCTCAGTGAATCGTGAGTTTTTCAGGGTTGCTTACAAGAGTGTGAATATGGTGACGCACTTGTATCACTCCAAACCCCAAGTCCTCCCCAAGCATGGGTGACAACTCATGGGAGCTCTGTCCCTGTGCACGCAGCAGGCAGCTTAGTGGCCAGAGGGTCTTCTCTTCCCTGCAGTTGTTACTGTTTTAATAGCTTTGGGGAGGGAGTGCTGTTAAGTTTAGGGAACTTCCTGAGATCTGTGATGTTAGCAATTTCCTCTGAGATTAAAACCTGCCTACTTGGAGTTCCTTCCTTAATAAACTGTGCTTTGGCAGGAAGGAGAAACAACGGGGTACCCTAAGGGACATGGGGAGGAACTCTTTAAGCTTAGGAAGTAAATAAAGCAAAATGCCTTCAGGAAGTCCTTGAAACTGACTAGATTTGAAAGCTCTCCCTTCCCCCAGCTCCTGTAGGTAAGCAGTAAGGACCACTAAGAGACATTGTCATGTACGCCCAGCTGCCTGGAAGACACAGAGACCAGGCGAATTGCCTAGCACAGTGGTTCTCAACTTCCCTAAAGCTGCTTCTACCCTTTCCACAGTTTCTCATGTTGTGGTGACACCCCCCTCCCCCCCAGCTGTAACATTATTTTTTGTTGCTACTTCCTAGCTGTGATTTTGCTAATGTTATGAATCATAATGCAAATATCTGTGTTTTCCCATGGTCTTAGGTGACCCCTGTAAAAGGGTTGTTCACCCCTAAAGGGATTATAAACCATAGGTCGAGGAATGCTGGCCTAGAAAACAAAACAAAAAAAAAACAAAAAAACAAAAAGTAGACCAGCTAAGGTGCCTGGAAAAGATGCTCTCCTACATGCTGTGTGGGCCTTCAGGTCCAGCTTTTGTGAGTTATCACTCATGCTTGGGCTTTGGTGATACAGATGTCTTAGAGTCACTGCTGCTTCTATAAGTAACCTCCCACCTACAGTCCTGTAAGTAACCCCCAGCCCCCCCCCCCCAAAAAAAAAACTTCGTTCACCAAGTTGGATTTTAGTCCTCATGTACTGTCACTGCTTCTTGATCTGGTGTGAGGAGACTTTGTTCACATCTCCCCAAGGATAGCGTCACACACCACTCGTGAGTTTTGTGTACTTTCTGAATCTTAAAAGAATACTTTAACTCATTGGAAGTAGCAGCAGGACAGATGGTATTTTGCGGTTAGACCCTTGGGGATGTCTAAGGTATGGAAGGTGGAGCTAAAAAAATATAGAAAGAGGGAGAGAGGTGGGTGACGTAGTGGTAGATGCTTGATAAGGTACCCAAGGTGCTAGATTCAGTCTTCATCACTGAATAGGAAATGTGCATACACACATGCACATGTGAGCCTGCATGCACATGTGCATATGCACACATACACCTGCACACGCGCACACACACAGAACAGACACAAGACTGTGTCATATGGGGACATGGCAAAGATAGCTGTTTGTAAACCAGGAGGGCAACTGCACTGCTTCACCCTCTCACTGCTATGGCAAGACACCAGAGGAAAGCCACATAAAGAAGGAATTGCTTAGGACTCACAGCTTGAGCATGCAGTGCATCAAGGCAGGAAGGATGTAGCAGCAGGAACATGAGGCAGCTGGTCAGGTTGTACCCACAATCGGGAAGCAGAGAGAGATGGATGCTGGTGCTCAGCTCACTGTCTCCTTTTTATTCAGTCCAGGAGCCCAGCTGTGGGATGGTGCTGCCCACATTCAGGATGGCTCTCCCTAACTCAGTAATCCCAATGTAGAAACTGAGATGTGTTCACAAATGATTCTATGCCCTGTTGACTTGACAGGGTCGGTCACGAGAGCTCTCATCTAAAACCCTGTTCAAGCTAGGCACAGAGGCACACTCTTGTAATCCCAGACTTCGGGAGCCGAGGCATGAGTATCCTAAGATTGAACCCAACCTGGGCCACAAATTGCAGAGCTCAGGTCAGCCTGAGCTTGTATAGAGCAACCAACCCTCCTTCATAAAAAAATGATAGAAAATAAAAACAAACCCAAAATCTTCCAGTACCTTGGTTTTAGGCTTCAAGCTTTGTACTGGTCAGGTTTTTTTTGTTGTTTGTTTGTTTGTTTGTTTTGTTTTTGTTTTTGTTTTTGTTTTTTTTATCAACTTGACACAAACCATTTGTGGGAAGAAGGGATCTCAAATGAGGAATTGGCTCCATGGTGTTCGTCCTTGTGGCCTTTTCTTGATCAGTGGTTGGGTATAGGAGGGCCCAGCCCACTGTGGGCAATGCTACTCCAGGCAGGTGGTTCTGGGTGCCAGCTGAGCAAGCTGTTAAGCAGTGTTCCTTCATAACCTCTGCCTCTGCTCCTGCTTGAGTTCCTGCACTGGCTTCCATCAATAATTGGATATAATTGGGGGTGCATAACACAACCAAAGCTCTTCCTTCCCTAAGTTGGTTTTGTCAGTATTTTTCAGAACCACAGAAAGGCAAAGCAGGCCAGGGTGAGAAGGCCATGAGATCCTAACTACTCTTTTGGTTTAAGTCAATAACCTCCTGTTAGCAAAGGCCAAGCTGATGCTACTCCATCACAGGACATTTGAAAATTCATCAATCCTCAATCTCGCGAAAGCTCAAGACTTGGAAATCCCACCAATCCCTGCCCTGGAAATTTCTACCTTGGAGAACTCTGCCCCCAAGAAACCCTATATAAGCCCACCTTCCACTAAGCGCTTTGCTGCTGCTCACCCAAGCAGAGGCTTTCCCAATAAATCTCTTGTCTGAGGTTTGTCGTGAGGTGTGACTTTGTGGTATTCCTTGGTTCTACACTGCCAGGATACCTTTCTCTTCGGAGTTGCAACCCTTGTATTGGGGAAACCTTTCCCCTCAGAGCTGTAACACTTGTAGAAGCCAGGCCATGGTAATGACTTAGGTTGATCATCAAAAAGGCAAGTTTAAGTTTTTTGTGTGTGTGTGTGTGTGATAGATGTTGGACAAGATGCCATTTAAGTGTTACCCTGTGGAGCTATGGCACAGAACGTACTGCATTACATGGGGTGAGTGCCCTATCCTTGGGAGAGTGTAATACAGTAGGTATGGCCACCTGTCTAGAATTGCGCCACCAGATGAGATACCTAGCTGGTTGGCCTGTTCTTCCCCTCAACTTAAGAGTCTGTGTTATACTACAGACAAGATTTTGTCCTTATACACAAAGGACATTTGCCTGATTTTCTTTCACCCAATAGTAATTAGTACAGTTATGTGTTTTTGTTATTGTCGTTGTGTTGTTGTTGTTTGGCTTTTGTTGTTGTTGGTGATGGTGGTGGTGTGTGTTGGGGAATGTTTCCAGTTTTCCAGACATTTCTCTGTGTAGCCCTGGCTAGCTGTCCTGAAACTCACTCTGTAGACCAAACTGGCCTCATGCTTAGGCGCCTCTGTCTCGTGAGTGCTGGGATTTGAAAGCATGTGCTATTGCCTGGCTACAATTGATCTTCTAATTTGAAAGATTTACTTTATTTTCAAATGTTTGCACATGAGTATTTTCAGTGTGTGTGTGTGTGTGTGTGTGTGTGTGTGTGTGTGTGTGCATGTATTGTATATGTGTAGGCGCCTGCAGAGGTCACAGAGGACAGAAGCAGATTTTAGACTCCCTGATGCTAAGGTTCTGGTTGGTTGTAGGCCACCTGGTATGAATGTTGGAACTCAAACTTGAGTCCTCTGCAAGAATAACAAGCACTCTTAACTGTTGGGCCATCTCTCCAGGCCCAGTTGAATTCTTTTTGTTTGCATGTGTATTTGTGTACACATGTCTGCATGTGTGCACAGATACATATGCAAGTATGTGTATGTGCGCACATGGAGACCGGAGGATGACCTCAGGTGTTGTTCTCTGGTGTGTTTGCCTTGCAGGGTCTCATCAGTTCAACTAGGTCAGCTAGACAATGAGTCTCAAAGACCCACCTGTCTGCATCTGTCTCGTGCTGGAATCACAAGCATGCACCGCCACATCCAATTCTTTTCTTTTCTTTTTAAAACATGGTTCTGGGAATTCAACTCAGGTCCTCATGCTTGCACAGCAAACACTTTACCAACTGAGCCATCACCGCAGCCTGTATTTGAATTCTTATGACTTCATTCAGAATATTAAGGCCAGCATAACCTTTGGCCATCACGTTTGGCAAGCTCAGAGGATGTGAGGTGGAAATGTCAGAATCACCATCATAATGTAGTTGTCCACAAATGTCGAGATCCCTGCACTAATATACAAACTGCGGAATCAATGATCTGACGGAGTTCATAAAGCAACGCTGGCTGATTTCTACTATGTCGCCAGGAGATTTCTGTGTCAGTCTAGAGCTGTGGTCCTCAATCTTGCTAATGCTTTGACCCTTTAATACAGTTCTTCAAGTTTTGGTGACCCCCTCCCCAGCCATAAAGTAATTTCATTGCTACATCATCTCATCACTGTAATTTTGCTACTGTTAAGAATCATAATGTAAGCCGGGCATGGTGACACACGCCTTTAATCCCAGCACTCGAGAGGCAGAGGCAGGTGGATTTCTGAGTTCGAGGCCAGCCTGGTCTACAAAGTGAGTTCCAGGACAGCCAGGGCTATACAGAGAAACCCTGTCTCGAAAAAACAAAAAAACAAAAAAGAATCATAATGTAAAATCTGTGTTTTCCAGTGGTCCTAAGTGACCCCTGTTTGGGGTGTCCTGTCCCACAGGTTTAGAACCACTGACTTAGACTATGTGTTTCACCAGCCCAACATACAGAACACTCATTCCCTTCTTTAAGACATGCTTTGCTCCATCAACAACTTGTCCAATTCATGATATATATGTTTATTGCATACTATATTATGTGTAAGACACAAAACAGTCATTCTTCTTTGCAAGAGCCCCTTTTCTATGTTAGTGACCATCCAAAGCTCATAAACATGCCAACAGCTATACTGTTTGATTGAGTCTGAAAATTCTGTTGAAAGTTCTACTGAATGGCAAGAGCACATATCTGTACTCTAGTTTAGTTGGTGTTCAAAAAGGATTATAAGATAGGCTTACTGCTGAGGGTCTATAATCTCAATGTCTTGGGAGGCTGAGGCAGGAGGATCCAAATTCCAGACTTGCCTTGGCTACAGAGCAAATTCAAGTCTAGGTTGGCAACTTAGAGTATGTCTCAAAAAAGTAAAATGGCTGGGTGGTGGTGGTTCGCATCTTTAATCCCAGCTCTTGGGAGAAAGAGTCAGGCCTGAAGCCAGCCTGGTCTATAGAATGAGAGCCAGAACTGCCAGGGCTACATAGAGAAACCCTGTTTGGAAACACAGCAACAAATTAATATGAAGCGTGAGTATGCATCAATGATAGAGGACTTGACTAGAACCCTCCAGGGTAGGGTCAGGGGTCTGGCTCCTTGGTAAAGTGCTAGTGTATGCATGTAAATCCCTACATTCAAGTCTCAGTAACTTTTCAGTGTGATTGGAGTCTTGGGCAATTTGTAAGCATTAGGAAGGGGCGGGGTAGTTTAAACAAAGAATGAAGTGGAGAAGCAAGCAAGATACAGCACTGGAAATCTGCTAATGAGCCACTTCCAGTGTGTAGACTCTTTGGGGTTGTCTTCCATAGGCAACATCCAGCACTAGTGAGTTCTAATCAAGTGAGAATCATCCGTGCATGCTGAGAGACTCATACTGTAGATCACCTTGGGAGTGGAGGGCAGTAACTTGAACAAGAGATGCCTTGAGCCTCTCCAAGTGGTACCACAAGTGGAGAAGAGGTTAGTGATGTTGGCTGCTGTGCCAGATCCTAGCACTCTCATTGAACAATTCATAATCAATTTTAACTAACTCAGAGCCATCCAATGTCTCCTCAGGCACTGTACTCATGTACACACACACACACACACACACACACACACACTTGGGGGGGGAGTGCAAAAACAATTAATCAAATGAAAAAAAGAATAAAAGAGAGGCAAATACATGCTGACATATAGTTCTTTTGACATAGATGATATGACACATGCTCATAATCCTATCACTGTGAAGCTGAGGCAGGAGGATTGCTATGAGTTTGAGGCCAGCCTAGGCAACATAGTTTCAGGCCAGCATGGGCTACAGAAAGACCCTGTTTAAGCACAACAAAGCCAAACAGTAACCAACCAAACAAACAACAAAACAACAAAACAAACCAAAACACAAGGGAAAAGAAACCAACAACAAAAAAAGTACTTTTGGACTGGGTGTGGTACAGGCCATGGGTTAAATCCCCAACACCTATATGAATGAGTGAATGAGTGAATGAATGAATGAATGGCTATTTGAGTCAAGAATTTTTAAATATTTTGCTGTAAATGCATGCATGTGGAGAAAGCGGCTTAGAATAGGATATGGCACTCACGTGTATGTATGTTCAGTCTCCGTTCAAGTGGCATTTGCCGCTGTATAACAGACTCTTGTCAGTTGAATTAGTTATCACTGTTATTGGTATCCAGAATGCTGCTAAACGCTCTGGCAGCAATATTTCCCAACTCACTTTTCTCTATCATTGTCCCTCCATCTTAATATCAGATCCATTCCTTATGCTCCATAGGCAGGGCAGTAAGCCCCATTGCTGTCATGTCATCCACATTTATTTCAATCTGTCTTTGTTTCGTGTTTTCTGAGGCAGGGTCTCATGTATCCCAGGCTGCCTTCAAACTTGTTGTGTAGCCAAGGATGACCTTGAGCTCCTGATCCCCCTGCCTCTATTTCCTGAGTGCCAGGAGTACAGGCCTGTGTCACCTTGCCAGGTTTATGCAGTGCCTGGGAATGGGACCCAGGGCTTTGGACATGCCAGGAAAGCACTCTACCAACTGAGTCCCCCAGCCTTTCCTGCAATTATTATTCTGGCTTCTGAAAAAGAAAACCTTCTCACCTTCCATAAAATAATGGCAATTGGCCAGGAATAAATGTGGAATCTTTTGCTATTTGTGCCATTCTGCACACAGCTGTGGTTTCTCTGGTCTATCGCTTTGCAAATGCTTTAGTGTAGGTGGGGTCTGTCTAGGAACAGTGAGGGAGAAGTTGGATCTTTATTCTATGGGCTCCGACTAAAGAGTGGAACTGGACATGCTCGGCTTATTGAGTAGGCATATAGACATGTAAATGTGTGTGTGCACCCATCTATGAGTGTGTATGGAAGTATATGTATATTCATGTGTGTTTGTATAGAAGAGTGTGTGAGTATACATATTTGTAGAGGGAGAATGTGTTTAAATTCATGCATATATATATATATATATATATGCCTGTATATAAATGCGTTTGTATGATGTGTATGTGCAAATGTTTTGTATTGTGTTTGTGTATGTGTATGCACGTGTGTGTGTGTGTATGTGTATACACACATTCTGCTCCAGCCAAGTAACTTTATGTGCTGCCAGGGCACTGGATCACATTTTCTATAGTCTCCAGGCTGGAAATTTGTGTTTGCTCTAAGTCTTCTCCTATTTCTGGAAGAATAATGTTGGCTATCGTAAACACATAAGTTTAAACTGCAGTCCCCAAGAAAACAATGTCTTTGCTTGTGTAGCGGGAGGTGGGAAGGTGTCACAGGGATGATTTACAACCCTGGGCTGTTTGTTTTAGTTGCCACACTGGAGCTGCTGTAGCTCATTTGCAATCTATGACCAATGCAGACCGGGAGAATTTATTTTTCGCTGAGGAATTATGAAGGCTGTGGACCTCACAGGATTTCTGGACCCTGTAGGACAGATGGACACAATCCATTATTCATGTGACAGTAGTCTGTGGGGGCTGGGGAGGCAGCTCAGTGGATAGAGTGCTTATCTGGTAAGCACAAGGCTTAGGCTCCATCCCCGGTGCCACATTAACCCACTGCAGTAGTACTTACCTGTGATCCTAGAACTCCTGAAATGGACACAGGAGGCAGAAGCTTACTCATCTTTTGTAAGGTGATGAGTTCAAGGCCAGCATGAAGTACATGGGACCTTGCCTTTAAATGTAAGTTCAATAGAACTACCTCAATAGAAGGGAGTTCCTTCCATTATTTACTTATCTGTTTGGTTTGAGGCTGAGTTTCTTTGTATATTTCTGGCTGTCCTGGAACTTGTTCTGTATACCAGGCTGACCTCTGCCTCCCTCCCAAATGCTGGAAATAAATATGTGAGCCACCACCAAGGGGCCTTTTTTTTCTTCCCCCTAATATTTCAAATTTTTAAAATTTTAGTGTCATGTTTACTGCTTCATGTTTGGTAAATATCTGAGAAAAAGAAGTGTCTCGGGCCACTGAGCTGGCCCAACAGGTAAAAATGCTTACTTTAGCTCCATCTCCAGGATCCACAGGATGGAAGGATAGAACTAAATACTGCAAGTTATCCTCTGTCCTCCTTATGTGCTTGGCACCGCAGTCATGGTGCACATACGCACTAAAGAAAGAAATGTACCAAAAGGCTTAAAAAGAAATCCTTGAAGGTCTCACCCTCCAGCTGGACAGATGAGTTTCCTTTCACTGACCATCCCCAAAACAACCCAGGACAGGGAGGGTTTATTTGGCCACCTGATTCAGGGTGGTCCCAGTCCATCATCATTTAGTCCTGCGTGCCAAGGCGGAGAGTTCTTCACTTCTTTCCAACAGGAAGCAGATCATACGAGAAGGTCTTTAGATCAGCTACAGCCTTCAAAGGAGAATCTGGAGTTACTTCCTCAAGCCACGCCCGATGTCCCAGAGTTTCTGGAACCACCTGAAACAGCCATCCCAACTGAGGGTCAAGTTCAACAATCCTCCTGTCTCAGCTCACCACATTGCTGGTGTTACAGGGTCATGAGCAGTCTTACCTAGCATTTTACATGGATACAAGGTCTGAACTCAGACCCTCCTACTTGCACAACAAACTCATAGAGTAGCCCACAGACTCATATCCTCAGTTCTATTTCTCCCCTTTGAAAAACACCATATAGATTTTCTTACCTTTACATTGTTCTAGGTTAACCCGACTAACCTTTATTAACAATGGCATGCCAACAAGGATTGGAGAAATAGCTCAGTGGGTAAGAACAGGAACTACTCTTTTTATAGGTCCTGACTTTGGGTTCCAGTACTCAAGTTGGGTGGCTCACAACCATCTGTAACTCCAGTTCCAAGTATCTGATGCCCTCTACTGGTCTTTAGAGGCACCTGAACTTTTATGTACATACCCACACAGGTACCGGTACTTAAAACTTAAAGGGATGCTGGAGAGAGAGCTCCAGTAGTAAAGACACTTGCCACCAACCTGAATAAGTGCGTTAATCCCCAGGATCCATATGGTGGAATGACAGAAACATTGTCACAAGTTGTCTTTATGATCTCTACACCTATACACACAAACAATTCTCTCTCTCTCTCTCTCTCTCTCTCTCTCTCTCTCTCTCTCTCACACACACACACACACACACACACACACACACACACACACACACAAGAAATCGAGGTTGGAGTTTAGCCCAGTGCAAGTGTGATTGTCCAGATGACATGTGCAGAGCTCTATGTTCAAATCCTGTCACCCATCCCACAGCGACTCAATTGTCTAGTATAGTATTTTAGTTTCCTGCTGTTCCATCTTCCAATTAGAAAACGCACCTTCATTGCCAGTTTATGTAGGTTGTATTTTATTCTTTTTAGTAGAATCTCTTATTAGTCTTATTGGTTATCGCTGGAGCTGATGCAATATTGTTGCTGTTATAAATAAATTCCCTTCAGTATTATATATTCTGGCTGGTTATTGTGGGAATAAAAAGCTCTTGTTAATACAAGATTGTTGCTTTCTCCCTGAGAGGCAGCCTTGATTCCCACCTCTACTCTTTATCACCCCGGGGATGCTTCCTTCCCCCACAGGGCCATCTTTCCAGCCTCTGATGCCCTTTCTCTCACACTCAGCTGGCCTTTTTCAAGCTTGATTTCTATGTGACATTCATTAGTGTCCATTCTCTTCTTTATGGATACAGATTCACTATTATATTCACTCTTCTTTTATGTGACTTTTCCAGGGCTAGTGTGGGTGTGCATGTGCATATATGTGCATGTGCATACACATGCATATATGCACGCATGCTTGTGTATGCTTGCTACTGTGTATACATGTGTGCAAACATGTACATGTCAACATCAGATATTTTTATGGAAACAAGGACTCATTAACTTGGAACTGGCAAAAAAGGCCAGGCTGACTGACTGGCTAGTAAGCCCCAGGAATGTATCTCCTCAGTGCTGGGGTTATAAGTGTGCTCCATCATGTCTGGCCTTTTAAATAAGGGTTCTAGGGAGCAAACTCGGGTCCTTGTATTATTAATGTTTTTTTTTCCAAAGATCAAGGGGCTCTTTTGGAAAAGATCTCTCTCTCTCTCTCTCTCTCTCTCTCTCTCTCTCTGTGTGTGTGTGTGTGTGTGTGTGTGTGTGTGTGTGTGTGTGTGCATGCATGTCTGTGCGTGTGCATATGCATGTTGGTTAATCCTGATGGTCAACTTATGTGACAAATCTCTGGGCATGTCTGTGGTGAGTTTATAGAGTGGGTTAATTGAGGACCCACCCTAAATGTGAGCAGAGCCATCCTACTGGCTGGAGTCCAGACAGAATAACATGGGGAGAGCAAGCTGAGTATCAGCATACATCACCCTGTGGATGCTGTGTAACGAGCTCGCTCACAGTCCAGCCACCATACCTTCACCGCGTGTCAGGGCATGCGTATAAATCAGAATAAACCTTTCCTTCCTTGAGTCTCTTGAATCAGGTATTTTGTCACAGCCGTGAGAAAAATACATAATTCCCTGGGGTCATCTCCAAAGTTTCCAGTGGCGCTGTTCTGTGGTAGAGACTAACTTGGTCTTCGTCCATGGACTTGAACTCTTATTTGTCTTTGCCAGCATTTTGAGGAGCCTGCTAAGCAAGCACATTAAAATCCAGAGGAAATTTGTGCTGCCTTGTTGCGCCTCTCTGGCAGATGAAATTGGGGGAAAAATGGAAACACATGGACCACGAAATATATAATTCATAGTTGTCACATTGTACTGGGAGGGGTGGCATTTTTGTGAGGCTGCTAAGTGGGAGTCTTTCGTACTGGGAAGAAATCATACCACATGAACAGGAAAAAAAAAAAAAAAACAAACCAAGGAGAAAAAGCAAAACAAAACAACAACATTGCATTAGGAACCAAATTCCCAGTATGTCCTTGATAGAGTGCACATACATTCTTAGTCTTTGTTATTTCGCATGTGTGTGTGTTCATGTACATGTATGTGTATTTGCATGTGAAGACCAGAGGTTAACACTGACCATCATTCCTCAAGTACTATCTACTTTGATTTTTGAGACAGGGTCTCTTACTGGGGCCTGAAGTGCATCAATTTTACTACACTGTTAGTCAGTGAGTCCCGCCCCCAACCCTACACTGGGGGATTCTAGGCAGGAGCTCTACCACTAAGCCCCACCTCCAGCCCCTCCCTGGGGGATTCTAGGCAGGGGCTCTACCACTGAGCCATGCCACACAATCCCTCATTGAAAGACAAATTTCCTACAAATGAGCCAGATATTATCCAGCCCATCCCTTTTACTAAAGTAATAATAATAATAATAATAATAATAATAATAATAATAATGATAGTAATAAATACATCCTTTCTAGGAACACTTCCTAAGGGAATCCTAATTTTTACAGAGATATCTGTTTCCATTTTATTTCTCTGGGGAGCCTGGCATCTCCTGTTCTGTATGTTGGCCTTAAATGTTACATTAAGTTAATGATGAACCCATCTACCCTGTCTCAGCAGACTGTCTTCATATTCTCCCTTTGACTCATCTCAGGTGTTTGCCTTTCTTACAAGCTTGGCTTGCCTTTTATGCAACTTAAGTTTATGGAGTGTTTCTGCCATTGTCTCACGGCAACGTTTTTATGTGTACCCTCTTGTTTGTCTCTTTAGAAACAGAATGGCTCATGACGAGAGGTTATGTGTTTATGGTTTAGTGAGGGTATTTTATAGATCCCACAGTATTCACCTACTTAAAGCATCCTGTGATCCCAGCTCTCAGGAGACCACGTGGCCCTGATGTACCCATAGAGTCTTACTTCATGTGTGTGTGTGTGTGTATACATATATATGATATACATGTATATCATATATCATCTATCACCTGACTATCTATCTATCTATCTATCTATCCACCATATATCTATGTGTCCAGCATCTAGATAGCTATTATCTATCTATCTTCTACCTACCTATCAACCTATTATCTATTGTATGTCATCTATTATCTATCTTAAACATACCTATTTAATTATCATCTATCCATCTCCCATCTATCATGTATCTATTGTGTGTGTGTATGTGTGTGTGTGTGTATGTGTGTATATGTGTCTATCACCTAAACAGATATCATCTATCTTTCTTTCTTTCTATCTATCTATCTATCTATCTATCTATTCTGTGTGGAATCTGTACCACCACTCATGGCCACCTTATTCTTTTTATTGCCAAGTACATCACTGTTTGCCAACATTACATTTTGGTTACATTTGGGTGATACGCATGAACCAGCTGCAAGCACTTGGCTTGAGTTTTGCGTGAATATACATTTCTATTGTGCTTCGATGCATTGCCAGGAGTTGAGCTCCTTGGTCTTATTGTCACTGTGTTTGGCATGTTGAAGAACTGCTAAATTCTTTCTCCATTTTTCATTCCTCTAGCAATGCTCTATCACTAGCAATTTTAATTAATTTAATTAATTAATTTTTCTGAACCTGCTTTGAAGTCACACTCTCCTGCCTCAGCTTCCTCAGTGATGGTATTACATGCACACAGCCTTGCCTTGGCACCAGATGTTTTGAAAAGCTTGTATTTGACTTGAGAGGCCGTTTGCATTTGGCAACACTGATGTTATTGTGGTATTTTTCTTTCCACATTGAAGAGGACTGTGAGACTGGAGAAAAAGATGTGGGCAAGAAGTGAACATCTTTGTTGATAGGTCTCTCTGCTAGATGGGAACTACCAGCAGAGAGTCCATGTGATTAACACACTAAACGAGAACAACTTGCAGGTTGCACAGTACTGCCCTGGATTGATCCAAGCTGCTTTTGATTTTGATGTTAACCAGATATATTCCCATTTGTAGCAATACTTAGAATAAACTGTGTACCTTGGTGTTCTGTGATGCAGAATCTCACATGACCCAAAGAATTGTTGGCTTGGACTTACCCAGGAATGTCTCCCTGCAAAGTTTAGGCCCATTCAGGATCAATATCTGCCTACTCTTAAAATTGAGAGATATTGATGATCTATATTCATGCTGTCCACAGTAGAAATGAAGGACTGGTGGTGTGGCTCAGTGGGCAAGCACTTGCCTAGAATCACCCTGTGAAAGACTAGGGACCTTGTCCAGCAGTTGAGTGCCTGCCTAGAATTCTCCAGAATGGAACCAGGCGTGTGATTCAGTGATCAAAATAATGTACCATACAGAGGCCCTAGTTCAATTCCCAGGACTCCAGAGTATATGCATGTGCATGTGTGCTTGTGCATGCATTGCATATACATGTGCATGTATATCAAGCATCTTGCACATTTGCAATCAATGACAGCCAGAAGCACACACTTTCCTGGCTCAGTAGTTCAACCTCTCTGAGCTCTGTACACTTACTCCTCAAGGTCTTTGTCGAATGATATGACAGTGGTTAGGGACCCATCAACATGCTGGGAGCAGCAGCTGCTTAGAGAGGGTTACCATGGAGGGCTCTTTCTCTGTGTTGTAGCTATCTCCTTTATTGTCTTTTTCTCTTCTCTGTGATTTATCTTCAACACATTGTGTTTCTCTTTGCCATGGAGATGGAATTGAAATAAAACTATTAGGTGAAGAGTCCTGTCAAGTCGTTGCTCTCGCTTTCAGCTCATGATGAAATTCATCTGTTCTATCCTAGTTCGACTACAGCGATGTCCCCCAAGCCCCAACCCACAGCCTGGCAGTACCCCCGAGACTTATTCTGCCTCTGTGAGAGGACCCTGGAACCTTTCCCTTCCCGCAGACTTAACCTGACTGTAGTTGTCCTAAAGAGAAAGTGGAGACAGACAGAGATAATGCCCCTACATTCATCTTATTTCTTGGGTTCTTCTTGGTTTTCATTCCTCCAAGTCTTTGGGGGGGGGGGAGGCGTGCCTCTGTGTCCATGTGATTATAGAAGTAAAGCAAGGGAGGGGGAGTTCCTAGTAGATAATCAGATGTAAACCTCAGAGTTCAGCATGGCCTGGATCTTTCTCTCCTTAGAAATATCCCCATTACTGCATGAACTGAATGCTTGAGGGGAAGTCCTGTAATGCCAGCACATGGAAGGTTGAGGCAGCAAGATCTGGATGGAGTTCAAGGTCATCCTCAGCTGCATAGTGAGTTCAAAGCCAGCCTGGGCTACATCAGACGCTACTTCTGGATACATAGTCTCCAAAGATATATGTGTGTGTGTGTATGTATATGTATATATATGATATGTAAACTATAACCATAGTTTTTTGCTGTACTAAGAAGCTCTATGATGCATCTAGGGGAGGTGTTTTGGAATAACTCTCTCTCCTCCTTCCTTTTAGGCTTATCTAAATCCCTCGGGCTCATCGAAGGGTATGGTGGGAGGGGCAAAGGAGGCCTTCCTGCCACCCTTTCCCCCTCTGAAGAAGAAAAAGCCAAAGGACCTCATGAGAAATATGGCTACAATTCCTACCTCAGTGAAAAGATCTCCTTGGACCGGTCTATTCCAGATTATCGTCCTACCAAGTAAGCTACAGCTGTGCCCCAGAAAAGAGCTGGCTGGCTTTGACTCAGTGTGTGATACTTTCTCATCTATTTGTAACCACGGAGGGATCTTTTCTTTCCCTCTGTTTCTTCTATGATCAGTCAGTCAAGGACTTCATTGCTTAGGAAATATTGTCTACATGGAAAATAAAGTAAGGGCCAGTGAGGTGGCTTAGTTGATTGTGTGCTTGTCTAGTATGGGCTCTGGAATGAAGTCCTGGATTCCATCCCTACCATCACAGGCACGGTGGCACACACTAATTCTAGCACTGGAGAAGTGGAGGCAGGAGTGCCAAGAGCTCAGAACTGAGGTAGGGGGTCAGCATGGGCTAAGCAGTTAGTTTGAGACCAGCCTGGGCTACATGACACCATCTCAGAAAATAAAAAGCAAAACTTACAAAAGCATAAAACAAAAATGAAAAAATGTATAGAAAGAATCTTAATATTAAAGGTTTTTAAGTTTAAAATATCACCATAGTATCTTAACTTAAACATGGCAATTATTGACATCTTAATGTATATTAATTATCTTTTATCTTTCTATCTATCTATCTATCTATCTATCTATCTATCTATCACCTATCAATATCTGTCATCTACCTGTCTATCAATATCTGTCACCTACCTATCATCAATCTGCTGAACTTTATTTTATCTATTTATTGATTGTGGAGATAATGTTGTATTGTATGTAGCTCAGGCTAGCTCAAACTTGCTATATAGCCCAAATTGGCCTCATACTCATGATCAATTCTCCTGCCTCAGCCCTCTGATGTTGGAATTATAGACATGAGCCTCTATGGCTAGCATATTGATAATATTGTATACTATCATGTACCAATATATGACAAGATCAAAATATGATCTTTGAGTCTATTTACTATAGATTATGAATAATTGGTGGATCAGTTTTGTCTTTTTGATTTGATGTTGTATTACAATCATGCGTGTAAATGTTTGTGTTCCTGTGTGTACACATATGTGTGTAGTGGGGTATATAGGCAAGTGTGTGTATGTACACATGGAGGACAGAGGTAGAGGTTAGCTATCTTTTTTTAAAGAATTATGTTATGTATGTGAGTACACTATAGCTGTCTTCAGACACAGCAGAAGAGGGCAATGATGCCATTACAGATGGTTGTGAGCCACCATGTGGTTGCTGGGAATTGAACTCAAGACCTCTGGGAGAGGAGTCAGTGCTCCTAACCACTGAGACATTTCTCCAGCCCCAATGTCAACTATCTTATTCTCTCTCCACCTTAGTTTTCAAGACAGGCTCTCTTACCAAATGTGAAGCTCACTAATTCAGTTAGGCTAGCTGGCTGCCCCAGTGAGCCCTAGGGAATCCTCCGGTCTCTGCCTTCCCGGGGCTGGTATTCCAAGGGCCTGCTGCCATGCCTGGCACTTTCATGGGTGCTGGGGCTTGAATTCAGTTCTTCATGCTTTTTTTTTTTAATTAGGTATTTTCCTCGTTTACATTTTCAATGCTATCCCAAAGGTCCCCCATACCCACCCCCCAATCCCCTACCCACCCACTCCCCCTTTTTGGCCCTGGCGTTTCCCTGTGCTGGGGCATATAAAGTTTGCAAGTCCAATGGGCCTCTCTTTGCAGTGATGGCCGACTAGGCCATCTTTTGATACATATGCAGCTAAAGACAAGAGCTCCCGGGTCCTGGTTAGTTCATGTTGTTGTTCCACCTATAGGGTTGCAGTTCCCTTTAGCTCCTTGGGTAATTTCTCTAGCTCCTCCACTGGGGGCCATGTGACCCATCCAATAGCTGACTGTGATCATCCACTTCTGTGTTTGCTAGACCCTGGCATAGTCTCACAAGAGAGAGCTATAACTGGGTCCTTTCAGCAAAATCTTGCTAGTGTATGCAATGGTGTCAGCGTTTGGAGGCTGATTATGGGATGGATCCCTGCATATGGCAATCACTAGATGGTCCATCCTTTCGTCACAGCTCCAAATTTTGTCTCTGTAACTCCTTCCATGGGTGTTTTGTTCCCATTTCTAAGAAAGGGTAAAGTGTCCACACTTTGGTCTTCGTTCTTCTTGAATTTCATGCGTTTGGCAAGTTGTATCTTATATCTTGGGTATCCTAAGTTTCTGGGCTAATATCCACTTATCAGTGAGTACATATTGTGCGAGTTCCTTTGTGATTGGGTTACTTCACTCAGGATGATACCCTCCAGGTCCATCCATTTGCCTAGGAATTTCATAAATTCATTTTTTTAATAGCTGAGTAGTATTCCATTGTGTAAATGTACCACATTTTCTGTATCCATTCCTCTGTTGAGGGGCATCTGGGTTCTTTCCAGCTTCTGGCTATTATAAATAAGGCTGCTATGAACATAGTGGAGCATGTGTCCTTCTTACCGGTTGGGACATCTTCTGGATATATGCCCAGGAGAGGTATTGCGGGATCCTCCGGTAGTACTATGTCCAATTTTCTGAGGAACCGCCAGACTGATTTCCAGAGTGGTTGTACAAGCTTGCAATCCCACCAACAATGGAGGAGTGTTCCTCTTTCTCCACATCCTCGCCAGCATCTGGGGAACACTCCTCCATTGTTGGTGGGATTGCAAGCTTGTACAACCACTCTTCATGCTTTTGTAGCAAACACTTTTTATCCCCTGAGCCACCTCTCCAGCCCCACAATCATTTACGATGACTCATTATGTCTACGGGCTGTTTTTGATGTTTTACTGTTGTGTGTAGTGCTGATCAATCTTTTCTCATTCCCATCTATGCATTGATTAGGTGCTCACTTCCAAGCTTTGAATCTATAAGAAAATGTTGGCGACTCCAAGAATTTTGTCAATTCCTTTGTTGTTGTTTGGTTATTGTTATTATTATTATTATTATTATTATCATCATTATTATTGTTGAGAATTTCATACATATATACAATGAAATATAGCCATATCTACCCCACCCCCATTTCCAGCCTCAATCTCCCCATATATCTCCCTCTACATGTCCCCAATGTCATGTCTTCTGTTCATAAGCATGTGGGTGTGGGGACATTCACTGATGCACAGGTAACATACCAGTCCATGAACCCAAAGCAAAATGACTCACCCACCATTAGCAGCCATTAAATGCCAACAGCTCCTTCACCAAGGGTGGAGCTTGCCACCCCTCCCCCACCTGATCTGGAGCTTCCAGGGCCCCTATTTACTATGTAGGAGCTCACTCTAGCTTCTCAAATCTCCATTTTCTTTAGATTTTCAGTGTCTCCTTTTTATTTCCATTTAGAATGTGCCCTCGCTCGCAGTAGATTATTTCTTTTTTCAAATGGGTTTTGTGCAAATCAGTTAAGTATCCTGGTTACTGAGAAAAATAAATTCAAGATAAAGAAAATTATCTTAAATGGATTTAAAATTACAGCATTAGCCGAGAAACCCGTTAAATCTCTCTCTCTGCCTCTAATAAGTGCACATTCATTTTGAATCACTAGGAAAAATATACATCACCCCTGTTGCATGCTATTTTGTCTTCCTGGACTTGTGTTCTCAGAAAAAAAAAAACCCACATCTGGTGGTTTTCACTTCCTAGTGCTTTCTGATTAGCCTTTCTTATTTCCATGTTGGCAAATAAACATGGCCCTGGTTTTTGCTCTCTTATGAGACTGGAAAGGCCTCCAACATGCAGTGTATTAGAAATGGCTCGGCTGAACAGAAATCAGTGAACATCTATTACGCACCCAGAGACCGGCCTCACCATGGAGATGTAATAACACAAGGAATATAGCCTAGTCTACTCACTTCTTGTCTGGGGAGAGAAACAGACAGGCAAGGAAGTTCTTCCAGTACAAGGTGAGACCCTGTCGTACAAATTTTCCTAGGGAGATTTATTTTCTCAAGACTGGGAGACTTTTGTTGCTGTGACAAAATATCTAATAAGAAGACACTTAAGGGGGAAGGAATTTGTTTTGTCTCATAGTTTAAAGGTGTGGTCCACCATGGTAGGGAAGGCATGGGGCATGAGGTAGCCGGTCATATTGCATCTGCAATCAGGAAGGGGGGCTAGGGATATACTCACTTTTTCCTTTTTATTCATATGGAAACCCAGGTTATGGGATGGTACTACTCACACTCAGGGTGTATCTTTCCATCCCAGTTACCTCTATCTAGAAACTCCTTCACAGAATGTGTCCTGAGGACTGTGTTTTGTTTTTGTTTTTAAATGATCATTTGGAATCTCATCAAGATGGTAATTGAGATTAGCCATCCAAGCACCAGTATCAGGCCTTCAGAATGACTCCACCCTATTCTTCCTGCACAATGAGTTTACGTAAGGTTACTTACAGGAGCACAGACAACTTCCAGTGGCTGCATTTCTAAAGTACATGCCTCCCTTCCCCAGCAACCATTTATTGCCAATAGATTCTCAGGGAGGGGCAGGGCCTTGTGAACCTCTATCCTCCATGATGAAACATTAGCACCGATCTCTTACAGAGAATCTCAGCTGCTGAGAATTCAAGGGAGCAAGAGCCCCATCATTCCTGAGGAACAGTGGTCCACAGCAGCCATGGCAACTGCACACACAATACGTGATGGGAATGTCTGAGCATCTCTTGCTTGAAATGATATCCCAAAGCTTGAAGGATACACAGGATAAAGCATCTGAAGAGGAGTGGAGCAGCCGGGGGGGGGGGGGATAACAATGGGCCAGACCAGGGGAACAGAAAGCAAACTTTGGATGTGGTTCTCTGCAGTAGAAAGTCTCAGTATCTTCTAGTACTGCACAGTGGAGCAAGCCCACATTTACTTCTGGTTCCTTCTGAGGCTGCTAATATGATGGGGGAAAGGCACAGAGCATGGAAAGGGAAAACTAAAGAATCTAGTTGGCGACATCACCCAACACCAAAAGGACTTCAGAAGATGGAAAGAGAATGGATAAATGGTATTTGGTTGGTTAGAAAAACTGAGACCTAACCTCCCATGTGAGATGGGTGGACGGACGTTTGATTTAGTTTTGATTCCATGACTGAGATAAATACCCTTACAAAAAGCAACTTTGAGGAGGAAGGATTTGTTTGGCTTTATAATTGCAAGGCAGCATGCATCATTTCAGAGAGTTTAAGGTGGGTGACTCAAGTAGCTAGTCCTGTCACTGCTATAGTTGACAATGAAGAAAACATACATTCTCACTTGTTTGCTTGCTGGGGCTTCTCAGTGACTTTTATACATCCAGGGCCCAGCCCATAAAATACTATCACTCACATTCAGGCTGGGTCTTCCCATTTCAGGTAACAATCAAGACAATCTGCTAAAGACATGCCCATGGACCAATCTTAACTAAGCCAATTCCTCCATTGAGATTCCCCCCACCCCCACCCCACACACAAGGTGATTCTCCATTGCCAAGTTGATAGTTAAGACTAGCCAGATTGTTAGAGCAGAAGAATACAACTTGGTCAGAACCCTGGGGACTCACTGTTCCATTAGCTCTCCAGGGGAGACATGAACAAATGCCTACTCATCCCAGATAGGGCTGATACCAGACCAAACTAATGGTTCCACTGAAGTCCAATTTGGTCAACTGATGAGTTTATTGGGCTTCCTTACAGAAATCCACTCCATAATAGATGGCCACCTCATGGACCATGCAGCATGGAGACCTGCCTTCAGTTAGTCAATCTTCCACTTCTTAGATGGTCCAGCATTTCCCAAGATCCCTTGCAGCTGGTGGTGAGGCAGAAAGAGTAATAGGTAGGATCCCAAGTGATGGACCTAAGAGCCTCCACTACCTTCTGTTATGGAGGGGAGTTAACTCCATTATTATTAGCACAGACCTAGCTACCTATCATCTATCATTGTGATATTTTGCTCAAGCTGTTGTTATGGTTGCCAGGCCAAGTACTATCTATATTCCCAAATGAAGTCAGGATGGTCATATGATGCCTGAAGGAAAAGCCATATACTAATATACAGGACCTGGACAGGGCAGGACAGGACAGGACAGGACAAGACAGAACAAGACAGATTTTTCTTATGGCTGGATGTGGGTAGGAATGGAAGGATTGTAGTCATCTCCCTATTTCTGTTGCTCTAGTTTCTGTTCTGTTGCTGTAATGATCCATTCTGATGAAAACCAACTGGGGAGGAAAGAGCTTATTCCATTGTACACTTCCAGGTCACAATTCATCACCCAGGGAAGTCAGGACAGAAACCCACGGGAAGAGATCAAAACAGAAATTCTAAAAACAGAAACCATAGAGGGAACACTGCATGCTGGTGTACTGGCAGGCTCACACTTAGCCAGCTTTCTACAATACAGCCTAGGACCGTCTGCCTAGGAATGGTGCTGCCCACAGTGGGCTGGGCCTTCCTACCTATATCAATTAATAATCAAGACAGTACCCCGAAAAACATCCCCCCCAAAGGTCTGATCTGGGTAATCTTTGAATTGAGGCTTTCCTCTCATTCAACTCCAGGCTGTGTCAAGGTGACAAAGCTATCCAGGACAACTGCCTTCATATCTGGCAGTTGGAACCTGTCCCTGTCCTTTACCTTCTGATGTCTAGTTTATAGAGGTGACATATCAGAATATGCTTAATGGGGAGAGTTTCAGCTCTGTGACCTCTCTAGGCTCTCACGTGCAAAACTTTAATGAATCTACTTGGCAGAAACCAACTCAGCTTAAAGAAGAGGCCTATAGATGACAGCAAGGGTCTCAGGATGGCTGTTAATATGGAATGCCTGTTGTTAAACTCCATCTTTATAAAATATTACCTTACTCAGTTTTTATTTGCTAGCTATGTACATGTGCATATGTGTGCACATGTGTGTTTATGCATGTGTTTGTGGAGGATACAGGTCAATCTCAAATCTCGTTCCTCAGGAATTTTCTATTTGCTTATTTGAGTCAAGGTCTCTTACTGGGACTACGGCTTACCTATTAAGCTAAGCTGACCTAGGGATCCTCCTGTCTCCACTTCCTCAGGACTGGGATTATAGGTGTGACCAGCACACCTGGATTTCTATGTGGTCAGACTCAAGCTGGCCAGAAAAGCAATCTGCTGACTAAGCCATCTCCCCAGCCCAGTCACACTCAGAAACTAGAGAAATAGGAGCTCCAGGCATCAGAGTACAGAGTCTATGGTCAGTGAATAAACCGACAAATCAACAATAGCAGTGACAAAGCAAACCCAAACCTTAATAATAATAACAAATGGCATTTGAAGAAAGCAGAGCTTCTAGGCTTTACAACCATAATTGACTTGCAAGGATCATAGAATGCTTAGCTTACAAAGTGAGAACATTTCTGTTATGGAAATAACCATAATCAAAATAAATCCTATAAGCTTAAAATTGAGCAAAAATAAGCAAGTCTGTGGAAGGCTGGGAAGTAGCATTGAGGGCATCGCTTGGATAAATAGGGATAAAAAGGAGTTGGCAAAATTAGAGAGGGAAAAACAGATCTGCACACCTATATCAGCCCTCACCCAAGGCTTAGGAAACATGGTAGAAGAGGGTGTGTAAGGAGTGTAGGAGCCCGATGGTGGAGACAAGCTGTAAGATGCTGCCATGCACACAGGAGTTGGCTGCTGCACACATGCACTTGAATCCACTGCAGCTGTGATCATCTGCATAGGCTCAAGCCGACACAAAGTCCACATCCCACTAGGCAGCGCTAATTAAACTCTTCCAGTTAGAAATTGAAAAAAAGGGGGTTGAGCAGGACACATACATGCACACAGGCATGCAAGCACGCAGGCATGCACACGCAGACATGTTGCTGGGTGTCCTAATTTGCTGTCTGTGGCTCTGAAAAAGCACTCTGACCAAAAGCAACTTGGGTGAGGAAAGTGTTTATTTAGCTCCCAAGCCCAAGTCATCATCTATCATAGCCAGAAGCCAAGGCAGGAACTAAGGCAGGCTTGCTTGTTCTTCCATAGAGATTTACCTCTTACCAAGACACCACAGCCAAATATTACAGAAGAAACCATGGAGGGCTGCTGCTTGCTGGCTTGCTCAAGCCTCTTTTCTTATAGTAGTACCCAGGGCCGGAACAGAGGTGATTCAACCCATAGTGAGCTGGGCCCTCCCACACCAGTCATCAATCAAGGACATCCATCAAGTACCACAGACTTGGATACAGGCCAATTTGGTGGGGGCATTTTCTCATTAAGGTTTCCTTTTTCAAAATAACTCTAGCATGTGTCACCTTGACATAAGACTAGCCAGCACAGCAAGCAAACTAAATTAAACCAGCGCTGCAGAGACGGCTCAGTTGGTAAGCACGAAGACCTGAGTTTAGAGCCCAGTGCACACCAAAGCCAGAAATGTTAGCACTCACACATCTGTAATTGTACTGTTAAGGGAGTGGGAGCAGACAGACCTCTGGATTTTGCTGGCTAACCAGTTGAGACATTTGCTGAATTCTGGATCCAGTAAGAGACCTTGTTTTAAAAAGTAAGAATCATGGGAGAAGACATTCAACATATATGTACATGTCTACTCTTACACACATGTGCACACACAGAATTTTTAAAAATAAAGTAATACCACACAGACAAAAAATAAGAAATAGCACCTTAGTCATTGTTGTTCAGAAAAACAGGGATTACAGAAGAGATATGAGATCATTTATGCTCTGGTTTAATAAAAGTTCAACTAAAGCAAAATATGTCTGTAAAATTTCAGTGAAACTATAATCAAAATGTAATATATGCATACTACAAGCATAGAATGTGGACTGACAAGATGGCTCAGGGAGCAAAGGCGCTTGCTGCCAAGCCCAGTGACCCGAGTTCGATTCCTGAAACCCACATAGTAGAAGGAGAAAATGAACTCCTGCAAGCTGTTCTCTGAGTCACACACACATACACAATGTATATCATATTATCTGCAAGAAAATTAGATACAAAGACAAAGATTAAAAATTTGGTTGGACAGTGCTATTCTGTTCTCTGTCCTATTTATTTTTTGGAAACTCTTAATAGGATAAATCTGAAGACAGTATTTGAGATGATTTGGAGAATTGCCCACAGGCCATGCAAGATAAACAAAGACACATCTTGCAAATTTAGAGTGTCACATGAAGTGACCAAATTAAACTGTGTCCTCCCTGTCAATGAATAGTAAGGGCCTTATTCCTGGATTAGACTTCTCTGAAAATGAGCCCTGGGGTCCAGGAGAGAGAGAGTAGCCTTGGACTAGAATATTTTTTTCTCCCAGTGGGTGGCATCCTATGTTAAGTCCCCCCAAAAAGCTCTCATGAGGATTGTTTTTGGAGATCAGATTAAAGTGGATGGATTTCATTATAGTTTTAAACAGAACCCCGGTTGCTTTAGTTCTAACCACACTTGAGGAAATTGTTCTCCTAGTAAATATGAACGAAATCTTAGGTAGTTGTAAAATCGACCCCTTCCTTCTCACATCTCATCCCAAAACTTGGTTTTTCTGCTTTTCTAATTCCATGGCTTGCTTTCCGCTGCTGGACAGGTATTTTAAATTCCTCTGAACCTGAAACTGTCAATCTTTCCATGTTTTCATTTCCTGAGTGCTTTAAAGCCTACGAAGATAGCATCCCTCCCAATACTTATAAATATTCCATTCTGGTTTTGTTTTCTCTGATTGTCTTATATTTTGCTCCTCCATCCACAGAGAATTTATTGCAGAATGTGGCACAGGTTTGGGGGTCTTTTGTTCCCAATGTCTTTACATCATTTTTTTAAAAACAAAACAGCCTTTTCAGAATAATTGTATAAGCAACCCCCATTCTCTCCTTGGAAGGAGGGGACTGCATTACATTTGATGTTTCTTATAGGAGTGGTTTATTTCCCAGGTTGTGTTTGTATTCTTTTGGTCCATATCTCTTATTTTTCTTTTCCATTTTTTGTTCGTTTTAAAATATTAAAAGTAGTTGCATGACTGAAGTCCCCTGTGTGTCAGGGAGGAACGATTCATTTCTAGGTATGTAGGATATCAAAGAGGGTAAGAAAGCAAGTGGGCTGTTTAAAGTGGTATGGGCCAGGTCCAAAAGGGAAAGAGCAAAGAGCAAGTGGCCCCTAGAGCAGGAGAGCCCTGCAGAAAGGACCTTGACTGCATTTCCCATTTTATCTTATTTATGTACTTCCATATTAAACACAATAACTGTGTGTATTCATGGAGCGTGGGATGATAATTGGATGTTTGTATATGTGATGATCAAATCAAAGCATTTGGAATTTTAGCCTCATTAAACATTGATCTTGTCTTGATGGGATCCTCAGATTCCTCTTTGCTGGCGCATGAGAAGTGTACTGAACAACTGTGGCTGCCCATTGTTGCCCCAGTAATACCTGCAATCCTGTATTGTGTGGTGCTGGGAATGGAAACCAGGGCCTCACACAGGCAAGCAAGTGTGTGAGGAGCTGCATTCCCAGCACTTCTGCTGGCATTCTTCAAAGCTCTGTGTGTGTGTGTGTGTATGTGTGTGTGTGTGTGTGTGTGTGTGTGTGTGTGTGTGCGCGCGCGCGCGCGCGCATGCACGCACGCACATGAGTGCACACATAAGTTCATGCATGAGTGGGTGTGTGTGCATGGTCAGAGGACAAACTCAAGTTTGCTCCTCAATCTCCACCTTGCTTGAAGTAGAGTCCCTTAACTCTTCTTATTAGCTGGCCTTGGAGCTTCTATGGATTCCCATCTCCATCTCCCATCTTGTTTTAGGCACAGTGGGATCACAGAAAGGTGCTGTAATCTACCACTGAGCCACATTCCTAGCCCCTCACTGGGGGGTTCTAGGTAGGGGCTCTTCCACTGAGCCACATTCCAAACCCAGCTTTATGCAATAGCTGGGGATTTGAATTCAGACCCTCACATTTATGCAGCAACCCACTAATGCTTTCTTTTTCTTATTTCATTCACTTATTGATTGTGGATTCATGCATGCATATGTGCGGGTTTGCCTGGACATTTGAACTGTGGTTTATGTGTGGAAATCAGAGGACAACATGTGTGTATTGGTAGAAATAGGAATGAGGAAGAAGAGAAGGAAAATAAAACAGACTCCCACCAAATCAGCACAATGCTGCAGCTAACTGGATATGGGTGAAGAGGTCTATGCCAAAGTATCTAGCTTGAAAGTTGAATTTGCATTTGTGGTACTGCGGATTGAATCTGAGGTTTCCGATGTACAAAGCAGGCACTGTAACACTTAGCCATCCTCTAGTGCAATGGCTCAAGCTTGGGGATGTACAGTGGAAGTGGTTTACCTAATCAGGAGCAAGGATTGTCCCATGCTTCATATTTTGTGGTGTTCCCAAGGAGATGGGACCTCTGCTTGTCCATGGTTTCCCATAGTTACTGTTTCCATGAGATGACCACAAGTTGTGCATCATTCCAGTTTTGTTCACTATTTTCCAGTATGTATGGGTGAGGATGGTGACTCCAGAATCCAGCCAAAGCTTTATAGCTCCTGGCTCTTATCCTTTGTCCTGATGTATCATTCATGTGCTAGTGTATTATCAGGGTGTTCAGTTATCCCATAATCTGTGGGAAGGACCACCTTGGTATGGGAAATCTGTCTGCTTATTAAAGCTATTGCCAAGACTCCTGTGCAGACTTTAATACCATGCCTCCCTGCTCAGACAGCCTTTGCGTTATTGATGAGCAATTCCTGCCGCCGTTATCTTCAGCCTCTCCTTTGGCCTCCTGTTTAATAAATCCCCATGTCAGGGTTCTTCAGAATTCATTTTGCTTCCCTGAGAAAGGGTCCTCATTCCTTTTATTTTCCCCCCCTGCAAATTCTAGCTGGTTCTATCCCAGCAACGTCAGTTTTGTGCACAGATGTGGGGTGTCATTGTGTTGAGCTTGGTGGGTGCATGCATGTGGGGGGTCTGGAAGTCAGGAGTAAGGTCTAGACTGAGCAGGGAGGATGGCATCATACAGGCACTGGCTATGTGGGTGAGTTGCTTGTCTTGTTACTATGACAAAATGCCTGATGAAAGCAATTCAAGGAAGAAAGGTATATTCTGGCTCAAAGCAGGGGAAGGGTATAGTATGTCATGGCTAGGAAGGCTCCACCACTGGAATGCGAGGCATCTGATCTTAGCGCATTCACAGTTAAAAGGCAGAGAGGGATGCTGATGGTGCTTAGCCCACTTTCTCCTTTTTATGTATTCATGCTGGGACCCCCAACTCATGGAGTGGAGCCCCTTATGTTAAGAGTGGGGATTCCCACTTCTGTTAACCCAATCTAGACATTCCCTCATAGGCATGTCCTAAGGCTTGTTTCTATGGTGATTCTAGAGCTTGTTGAACTGACAGCTTGTACTGATCAGGTATTTTTGAGGCATCCTGGGCCTGTATGGGCTGTGATGCTATAATACAATGCCATAAGGCTTCCAGATTTTCTTCTCATGAAAGGACATGTGTGATTATTGACCACATGACTAAGCCCCTTTTTATATCAATCATCTTTGATGATTGATATACTTTGGTTCGTGTCTTTTTGCTTTTTCCTTCCTTCCTTCCTTCCTTCCTTCCTTCCTTCCTTCCTTCCTTCCCCAGCTCCTCCCTGGGGGATTCTAGGCAGGTGCTGTACCACGGAGCCACGCCCCCAGCCCCTCACTGGGGGATTCTACAAAGGTACTCTACCACTGATCCATGCCACTAGCCTCTGGTTTTCACCTGGATTCAAAGTGAATTCAAAACGTGAAGCATCCTAACTACGACTTTCTCTTTCACTGACATGCTCGCCCAGAGGGAAACTGCCCAATAAATACTTGCTGGTTGAAATAATAAATAGTTCCAGGCTCAGGAGCCTGTCTGATTCACTGAGCACAATAATTATTCCCTTTTATTGACTGCCTTTTATGTTTTTGTCACTGTGCTGCATGTTTTATTGATCTCATTTTAATTTAACCACTCTCTGAAGTAGCTGTTACCATCTCTGTTTTATAAATGAGGTAAGGGGGTCCTGGACAGGTTCAGAAGCCTGACTTAGGTCACATAGGTCCTGCGGTGCCCTGGCTCAAGCCCACATATTTGTTGTGGGAGGCTATGTCCAAGGCTTTTGGATGCTGCTTTTCCTATCAGCTAGCCTCTCTAAAACCAGTTACACCTAACCTCACCTCTTACACCTGCAGAATGGAACTGTCTGTCTAATCACTCTGGTATTGATAACTTGTATGTCTACAGAATGGAGCCTTCTACCCACACTGGTATTGCCAGATGGAAAATTCTTAATCCTAGAGAAAAGGAGAATTCCTTTGCAGAATATCTCTCTCTCTCTCTCTCTCTCTCTCTCTCTCTCTCTCTCTCTCTCTCTCTCTGTCATTGTCTGTTTCTCTCCATCTATCTGTATTTTTCTGACTTTATCTCTTTATCTCTCCCTCCATTCTCCCCTTCCTGTGTTCCTGTGTGTGTATGTACATAGTCTACTACTTTAATTTTGTTCTGTTGATTGCTTTTAAGTCATCCAACTCAAAATTCTAATGCCAAAGAGATAGAATATGGAATCTGATGAGTTATCCAGTACAATCCCCAGAATGATAGACGTTACACTATTTACAGGACACAATCCTTTTTATTCAGCTCAAGGGGAAAAAAAGTACAATAATGATAGGTTTAGAAAATGTTTTACAGTGGAGTTTATTTAGCTTTAATAGTCAAGGAAACATATCATTGGATGTGTCTGGAAGGTGGTTCCAGAAAGGTTTAGTTGAGAAGGAAAGGTCCATGCTAAAATGAGTAATGCCAGTCCAGGAGCTGGGACCCTGAATAAATATAAAAGGGAAAATGATCTGAGCATTAGATTTCATCTTTCTCTGCTGCTTATAGGCTCTGGAAACATTGAGTTTTGACCTCATGTGCTTTGCATGTATTCACTACTATAGGAAGCAGGAGTCTCAATTTATGTTTTAACTGACTTCAAGCTGATGCTGGGATTGACAATGTCAGTTATCCTTGTGTCTATAGACATTTGGTCCTTGATTGTAGCATTGCAGGCTATTGAGTAACACTTTCTTCTCGACTGATATATTTTGTCCTGGAGGGAGACTCATTAAAATGCTGGAAGTCAACAACTTACAAGTCTCAGGAAGTTTCTGAAACTGACAACTTTGGCTAGTCTTCTTTCTCCCCAAAGTTTTATAACAAATGAAAAGTGATGGGGAGTGGAGAGTCCCCCATCAGCCTACTTGCTTTCTCAGAGATCCGGGGATGGAGCTTTTATGAGTCATTACACATTCTAGAGTGGGTTTTTTTTTCAGTGACAAAGATACTTTTGAATTAATTATGTATGGTTTTATTAATCATTCCTCATCCATGTTCCTATTAAACTCATTGGTTCCTATTAAACTCATTACCAAGTTGGACTCAGGTAGAATTGTTACTCTGGTCTGTCTTTGGTACCCTGTCTAGCACCAGTAGAAGTTTGTTCAGGTCTTCTCAGGAAAAGTCACTCAACAGGGAGATTTGTCACTATGAGAGGGGTTCACTCAGTTCATCACATACTTAGAAATCCTCATGCTCTCTGTTCAAGGGATTTGGGCAATGGAACCCAGAATTGATAAGCTTTGGGGAGGAGAGTTCTTAGTGTACCACTTCTCATTGCAGCACTGTGGTCTTCCGGGGAACCTCATTCTACACTAGTGCTCATAAATAGTCATGACCTATCTATTCTTCTAGTGGAAGACTAGGTGAAATACTCTTCCACAAACATGTATGTCTTAGTTTCCTTTCTGTTGTTGTGATAAGCAACATGATCAAAAGCAGCTCAGAGAAAGAAGACATTTACTTGGTTTACACTTTCAGGTCATAGGTCATCATAGAAGGAAGTCCTGACAGGAATTCAAATGAGGAATTTGAAGGGCAGAACCTACAGAAGAACACTGCTTGGTAGCTGTCTGATGGGGTTAGGCATAGCTAGCTTTTTTAAAAGTTTATTTATATTCCAAATGCTGTCCTTCCTCCCAGTTCCTCCCCCCTAAAGTCTCTTCCGCCCCCCCTTCTACTCTGAGAGGGTGGGCACCCTCTAGGTATCCTCCTTACCCTGGCGTATCAAAACTCTACAGGGTTATGTGCATCCTCTCCCACTGCAGCCAGGCAAGGCAGCCCTATGTGTGTGTGGAACCCTCAGGCCAGCCTGCATATGCTCTTTTGTTGGTGGTTCAGTCTCTGAGAACAGCTAAGGGTCCAGGTTAGTTGACTCTGTTGGTCTTCTTGTGGAGTTCCTATCCTCATCAAGGCCTTCAATCTTCCCAATTCTTCCATAAGAGTTCCTGACCTATGTCCAATGTTTAGCTATGGGTATCTGCATTTGTTTAAGTCATTGGCTACCTTTTTTTTTTAATGAAGCCTAGGTCTACCTACCTAAGGAATGGTGCTGCCCGTAATGGGCTGGGACCTCTCGAATTAGCCAGTAATCAAGACAAGACAACCCTCACAGACATGGCCACAGGCCAATCCAATCTAAGCAGTTCCTTAATCTAGACTTTCCTTTCAGATGACTGTAGGCTGTGTCAAGATAGCAATTAAAGCTAACTAGGTCAATGCCTTTTTCTACCGGACAATAATCAATAGATCCCAATGTCTGCAATCATGACAAGTATTTTATATAGAGAGACCTTTATTGTTAGTGGTATGTATGTACAGTGAAGATTCCTAAATGTGACAGTTGAGAGAAATCCATGGAGCATTGTGAAAGATGGGATCTTCAGAAGTGTCTAACTGGAAAATAACTCAGGCTTCTGGAAGAACAGCAGAGACAGACTAAACCCATTTATTCATGGGAGCACCATGTGTGTACTGCAGAGGGAAGCAGGCACCTCACACTGCAGATGGTATGTTCTTTTAGTTAATTTAGAGGAAAAAAAAAAGATCTGCTCAGCCAACAGAGCTTTGAAGATGAATGCAGGGGGAAAAGAAAAGATTGGGCATATGGAGAGAACATATTTGTTCTTGGAAAATCAGGAGAAAATGTTTAATGTCATCCTAACCTAATTTGCATAAAAAGAGTCTTATGCATGGAATCAGATGAGAGCAAAAGAAAAGGATGTGACTGAACCCTACTGTTCCAAGTATCATCTCATTACCAAGAGTATAAGTAACTCAGTTGAATAAATAAAATTCAAAATTGTGTCAAGGAGATATACTAACGTTATTATGCCTTGGGGATTCCTTCAGCAGTATATGTTGTGATGATAACATAATGTGATATGTTTCCAGGGGTAGCACTTTTACTGTATATTTGACCTCTGACTTAAAATAAAAATAGCCTGCTCTAGTTTCATCTCTGTTGCTGTGATAAAATACCCTAATTAGGGAAGAAATGGTTTATTTCAGCTCACAATTACAGTTATGGTGGGAAATTTAAGTCAAGTTAAAACATTACATTCACAGTAGGGAGAGAATGAACACTTGCATCCTTGCTTGCTTCATCTCAGCTGGCTTTCTTTATGTTCATAGTACATCACAACCTCTTACCTAGGGAATGGTGCCACCCACAATGGGCTGATCCTCCTACATCAATTAACAATCCAGACAATCCTTTACAGACATGCCAGAAGACTAACCTGATTTAGATAATTCCTCATTAAGACCTTTTTATTTTTATTTTTTTTAAACTTGCACAGTCTTATTCATACCATGACTCTGAAGGAGTTTAAATCAGCCCTGGCTGATTTGTGGTGAATGTAGCCCCACCCTGCACACAGAACAGCTGGGGATTGAACTCAGGTCATCAGTCTTAGTACCAAGACCTTTTGCAATGAACTCTCTCACAAGTCCCCTCCATTGCCTTTGTAGATTTGGGTCATTGTTGTGGTTTGAATGAAAATGGCCCCCATATACTCATAGGAAGTGGCATTATTGAAAGTGTGGCCTAGTTGGAGAAAATGTGTTACAGGGGGTGGGTTTTGAAATTTTAGACACACAAGCCAAGCCCAATGTCACTCTCTCTTTGTGCTAATTCTGGATACAGATATCGAACTCTCAGGCACCATGTCTGCCTGGATGCTGCCATGCTTTCCACCATGCTGATAACGGACTGAACCTCTGAATTGTAAGCCAGTCCCAACTAAATGTTTGCCTTTATAACAATTGCCATTGCTATGGTGTCTATTCACAGCAATAAAACCCCAATGAAGACAGTCATTTACGTGATTCAGAGATAATCATGTTGACCACAGTCCCTAGTGTGATTTCTTTAGTGGGTGAATTTGTGTGTTTCTGGAGGAAGAGGAGTTCTATGACTTTGGGTCTTACTTTTTAGGAGTCCAAAGTTCTCTCATTTATTTCTCCATCCCTACTGTGTGTTCAGGGTCTGCCTTTTCTGTCATCTTATCTTTTCTCTCAATGCAAGGCCTGTAATTATGCTTATTTACAGGCCATCCGTATTACAGGTACTTGATGTACCAGGGAACATTTTTTTTCCCCACTTTGTCACACCTGATCTGGAATTTCCTAGTGGTTATTATTATTTTTAACCATCCTGGCTTCTTGCCAGCTTCCTTCTATGTTCCATGCAGGGTTTCCCTATCTGCCCTTTCTGGGTGAAAGCTGACAAGGAAGGAGGGGGAAATGAACAGTCACTGGTTGGCCATGATTATTTTTCAACATAAGCATGAGGTTTAAGGGAGTCTCTGTTTTAAAAATCACAGAGTTATAGTTTTATATGGTTTGGGGGTGCTTTTTAAAAAATAACTATAGAATGCATTGAATTTGTGGACTAGCAAATTTTCATTATTGCTTTTTGAAAAAACAAAATATTTTCTTTGTTTTACACACAGACACACACAAACACACACAGACACACACACACCATTACCAATAGTCAGAGGACAACATCTGTGGAGGTCAAACTCATGTCTTCAGGCATGGCAGCCAGTGTACTCCCCTACTGAGCCATCTCACAAGCTCTCACTGTTTCTTTAGAGGCAACATCTTAGCATCTAAGCTTAAGCTGATAGAGTATCCCCTAGAGCACATTCCCAGTAGATCATAAGAATCCTTTGAGATTCCTGTTGAGATAGAATTCTAGTCTGCACTGTGTATAGATTGACTTAGAATCTCTTGGAGTTGGAACCAGGTATACACACACACACACACACACACACACACACACACACACACAATCTGCTCAGTCTGTAGAGTGGAACTTGTATGTGTTTACACGACTAACCACTTGGTATCAGATAACTCATTTGATATGCTCTTCCCTGGGGAAGATTGCTTCTCCCACTTAGCGTTCTTTACTTGCCTGTAGTCCTTTGCATCGGCTCCATGCCTTGTATGTAGTCTTTCTTCTGTCCACATGAGTGTATCTATTGTTCTTGTCTTTGCTCAGCTCACATGAAGGCAGTCATGTTGATGAGACTTTGTGGATATAGCTTCTGACATTACTAAGAGACACAGCATCACAGCAATCTCCCCACTCCTCTGGCTCATGCAATCTTTCCATCCCCTCTCCCGTGATGTTCCCTGAGCCTTGGGTACAGGAGTCAACTTATAGATGTATCCATTAAGACTGGGCTCCTCAGCTCAATGTTTTGATGACTGTGGGTTTCTGTAGTTGTCTCTGTTGCAAAGAGGTGTTTTCTTCATGAGGAGTGAGGATTACACTTATCTGTCAGTATAGGCCAAATATTTAGAATGTGTTTAGGGATAGCGCTAGTTTAGCAATGTGGCAGTTGTAGGTTCTCCCCCAAGGCCCATGATTTCACTAGTCTGGATACTTGGCTAGGTTTCTTTTGTGTTGAAGGGGCCTTAAATCCAATTACAGAGCTGTTGGTTAACACCAAAGTCTTTTTATTTTTAACTATGTGAATTTATCTTTATTTATGCCACATGCAGTCTAATGGAGTCACATGGAGGCCAGAGAACGTATCAGATTGTCTGGACCTGAAGTTACAGGCGATTGTGAGCTGCCTACTGTGGGTGCTGGGAGCTGATTATGGGTCCTCTGGAAGAACAATAATCACTCTTAACCACTGAGTCATATGTTCAGCCCCTGTCATTCATTAATATGTGCATTCAAAACGAACATATTGATCACTAGTAGAACATACTAGAAACAGTAGCTGCTTCCTGATTTCAGTGATTGGCCAATAGCAAGTTTTTAACCCCACCCCCATTATCTCCCTCATCTCCCTCTATATCTCTCTATGCAATATATAATATATAGTATATAATATAATATATACTGTAATTTACAAGTGTGTGAGTATGTGTGTATGTGTAATTTACACTTTTCTATTAGGCACAGAGACACTGGCAGTCTAATGTGTGAAGCTCTTCAGTGCCTGCAATGGCACACAGTTCAGGATGGCTTTATGTCTTTAGTACTTGCAAAAGTCAGGAGTGTTGCACATCTGCATTCCCTGAGAAGTGGGAGGTAAATAATTACTTGTGTGTACAGGTGTACATGCACGTGTGTGCATCTAGAAGCCAGAAGACAAGCTTGGGTATCATTCCTCAGGCTGGTGTTCGACTTGGTTTTGTTTTTGAGACAGCATCCCACTGTCCTGGAATGGGCCACGTAGGCTAATCTAGCTGAATAGTGAGACCTAGATATTTATCTGCTTCCACCTCCCCAATACTGGGATTACATGTATGTGCTAAGATAATGGCTTTTTAACATGGGTCTGGAGATCCAACTCCCAAGGACAGCCTTGAACTCCTGCATCTGCCGCCCCAGTGATGGGATCAAAAGCATGGAGCCAGTGCATGTGGCACTGGAGATGGAACCAGAGACTCAAACACATCAGGCAACCTCTCTACTACCTGAACTGCATCCCTAGACCTTCTGCCATCTTTCCTTTCATTGCCCCCCCCCACACACACACACACCCTATTCTTAGAAATTCTTACAAGGTCTCTTGTAGTCCAAGCTGGCCCCAAACTTTCTATATGGCCGAGGGTGACTTTGAGCTCTTGATCCTCCTGCTTCCACCTCCCAAATGTTAGGTCACAGGCGTGTGTCACCATGCCCCACTGGAGCAGTTCAATTTAAACATGGGGGATCACAGGGAGCCTTTATACAACTGCTTCGATATCAGATTACACTCTGTAGGTTAATGTCAGCGCCCTGTGGTTTGTATTGTGTTTGGTCACACTGTATGAAATTGCTGATCCTTGTCCAGAAATGACAATTTCATTCAATACAGTCTACCACATCCATCCTTTGAAATTTTTCCCCTGTACCATTGAGCTAGTGGCTTCATTAATGAGAACAGTCAGGTAACCACACTCTTTCTCATCATTATGAGTGAATTATTTATTTAGTTTCAGCTTGTCAGGTTTTTTTTTTTTCCCTTACAGAAGTTCTTATGTCCTGAGGCCAAGTGAATTATTCACACTTAACTGAAAGATCAGTTGTGGTTTTAGCAGTGTCTTAGTATTCCTCAACTTCTGGGGTCACATTCCAATGAGCCTCTGTGAGTTGAATATATCATAAGTCAAAATGCATTTAAAATTAAAATTCAGAGCTGGGGAGATGACTTGGTGCTAAAAGTGCTTGCTTGCTGCACAGGCATGAGAAGTAGAGTTCAGATCTCCACAATCCTTATAAATGCTGGCTGAGTGTGTCAACGGCTTGTAATTCCAGTCTCTGAATGGGGAGGGGGGATCCTGAGATCAAGCTGGCTCGTATGACTAGCCATGCTGGTGGGCTCTGGATTTGATTGATAGACGCAGTCTCAGTGAATAAGGTGGAAGAGTCATGAAGGTTGATTCTTGACATTAACCTTGATCTCCACATATATGTGCATGAGTATATATATATACACACACACATAAATGAAAAAACTTACAGTGTATAAGTCTAGATTCCCTATATTCCCTGTAGTTAGAAGGGTGAAGCAAGAGGATGGGTTTTAGGACAGCCTGGGATACATGAGATCCTGTCTCAAAAAAAAAAAAAAAAAAATTAAGAGCCATGTGGTGGGTAGGGCACTTAACACATGATGAATAGAGTTTGATCTCTAAAATTCACAAAAAGCTGGATATGGTGGTGCATTCCCTTCCTGCCTGCCTGCCTTCCTGCCTTCCTGCCTGCCTGCCTTCCTGCCTTCCTGCCTGCCTGCCTTCCTGCCTGCCTGCCTTCCTTCCTGCCTGCCTGCCTTCCTGCCTGCCTGCCTTCCTGCCTTCCTGCCTTCCTGCCTTCCTGCCTTCCTGCCTTCCTGCCTTCCTGCCTTCCTGCCTTCCTGCCTTCCTGCCTTCTTCCTGCCTTCCTGCCTTCCTGCCTTCCTGCCTGCCTGCCTGCCTGCCTGCCTGCCTTCCTGCCTTCTTGCCTTCTGTTTTGTTTTTTTTTTGATTGTTTGTTTGTTTTGTTTTTGTTTTTGTTTTTGTTTTTCTATGACAGGTTTTCTCTGTGTAGGTTTGGGTATCCTGAAACTCACTCTGAGGTTGGCCTTGAACTCAGAGATCTGCCTGCCTCTGCCTCCTGAGTTCTAGGATTCAGGGCATGTGCCACCACCACTGGCTCGTGGTGCTTATTTGAAATCCCAGCCCACCTACAACTAGGTGGGAAGCAGAGGCAGAAGAATCCCATGGATGCTTTCAGGCCAGGTCCCTGGAATACACAGCACAGCAGCAAAAACAAGGGAGACCCTGCCTTAAAATGGTGGAAGGTGAAAAGCAACTTCCAAAGGGTGTCCTCATGTCCACCGTGGAGTGTATGCACAAAGGTAGAGGGCCCAGCACTCACATCAGGAGGCAGAGACAGGAGAATTTCTTACAGCTCATGGCCAGCTAAGCTGACATCCATAATGCTGAACAATAAGATACTTGTCTGAAGAAAGGTGGAAGCTGAAGATCCACGCAGAAGGTTGTCCTGCATCATCTATGTAAGCTCTAATGGCACCTATGTGCCCCCACACATACAGGAACACACACACACTCATATACATACTTATACACAAAACCAACAACTACCACAAAGTACCTGAGTCTTGAATCCTAGTTAAAAATTAGGAGGCTGTGTGCTTGATGCACATGGATCCCTTGGGGAATCAGCCACTGGAGGAGACCACCAACACTACTTTTTTTAAACTGATAGTCTGGGCTGAATCTTTCCTTCCTTAGCTTCTCTGTTCTTTTCTGCTCATCCTCCAATCTTAAGAAGCTGCTATGTGGTACACACACTAAGGGCTTGAGGAGAGGGACTAAGACAGGCTAGGGGAGACGAGGAACTTTGAGTCCAGTGGCAGAAAAGCCCATGGGCCTGGTTGTACCACTTGGTAGAACAAAATCACTGAGACCAAGCTCTCACCACCAGACCTTTCTCCCGCCTTCACTGCAAGTCCTGGATACCTCAACACAATACATATTACCAGAAACACTCTATCTTATTGAAAATGAAGAGAGAAAACACACACACACACACACACACACACACAGAGAGAGAGAGAGAGAGAGAGAGAGAGAGAGAGAGAGAGAGAGAGAGACTTTCCTCAGGCAGAAGACTGTTTTTGACTTGTGCTTACACACTTCCAAGTGAGTGCTTCTATGTACAAACTTACATTATGCCTGTGAGTATGTGTGTTCATGCTCAAGCGATTTGATGACTCCATTTCCCCCCAACCACGTTACAGCAAATGTACTTAACAGCAATTAGAACGTTTGTGCCCGCTGCGTACACATCTCCCCAGAACACAAAGCTTCCCTCAACGGCAGCCTAAGTAATTCTAAAGATTAAAGCTGGTGATTTGCAAAGCTCCGTGGTTCATTTGCTTCCTGCAAATATCAAGATTAACAAAGAAATGCACTGATCCCATTTCACTCCCTTGGCGCTCAAGTTCAGGCCTAGGGAGCATAGCAAGCATGGTCACAGGGACACAGGACCACTCTCTTGATTCCTTTTATGGTAAAGGGGTGAATTTACTATTAACTTCTCCTGGGAAAGGTGTCTCAGGAAAACATTTATTTATGTAATATTTTTACCAGGAGTGATCGATCCACTTAGCCCTTTCCACTAATACTCATTGGAAATATGGCCACTTTGTAGCCATTAAAGGGAAAAACTTAAGTCTTAAGGACTGTATCCCAGTTGTTTGTAGTTGGACAAGTGTTGGCCACGTGTCAACTGCTTTTTCCAACTCTGGAGATAGGGTCCTGAACCAGTTGCTTTTCAGCTTCCCTTCTATGTCTCTTAATTTTTTTCCTGTTGCTGTGATAAAAACACTCTAACCAAAGCAACTTAGGGGAGGGAAACGTTATTTGGTTTACACTTTCAGGTCACAGTCCATCATTGAGGGAAGTTCGGGCAGTCAATCAATGGAGAAGCATAAAGCAGGAACCATGAGAGGAACTGTTATCTGGTTCTCAGACTCATGCACAGCTAACTTTCTTATAGAGCCCAGGATTGTTTGCCTAGAGAATGATGTTGCCCAAAATGGGCTGGGGCCCTCTAGCATCAATTAAGAATACAATCCTTTATAGATATTTCCAAAGGCCAATTGATCTGGGCAATCCCTTAATAAAGGCTCACTTCTAACATGTTAATTTGCTTAGGAACTAATGTTTGGGGAGCATGGATATGGCCTGAGTTAACCTGGGAGATAAATACAATAGTGATTATGAATCAGAGCCCTTGCCTTTAGAGCTAAGAAATGTTTTTCAAATATGTCCTGGTTATACTAAAGAGAACAGTAGCCAAGGATGGCTGCCATGTTAGATGACTTCGAAACCTGGAGCAAGAGCTGCCAGTTTGTTTGTTTGTGTGTGTGTGTGTGTGTGTGTGTGTGTGTGTGTGTGTGTGTATGTATGTATGTATGTATGTATGTATGTTGGGTCTGCTGTCTTCCCCTCAGCTTGGAATATCCTCCCTTCTCTGACTTCTCCCTTCTGTTTCTCTTCCCTCACTGTAGTTAAGTAAATCAACAGCTCAAAAGTGACAGACGTGAGATTCAAACTCAGGCTTTAACACAATTTGTTGTGGTTTGTCCTCTTTGTCTCTTAACATTTTGGGATTTGGCATTGTTATGTGGCTTAGTTGTCTCTTATTCTAAGTAACTTAGGGGAAGTATCTGACTCAACATTCCACTTCAAAAGCTTTATTCACTTTAACCAATATCCCCCCCCCCCCCCGTGCCCCTGCCCAGCCCTTCTCCCACAAGGGGTCTAGGTTTGAGAGGGACAAGGTGTGTGTGTGTGTGTGTGTGTGTGTGTGTGTGTGTGTGTATGTGTGTGTGTGTGTGTGTGTTTATGTGCACATATGGAGATCCGAGATCAACATGGATATCTTCTTCAACTGTTATGCATCTTATTTCTTTTCCTTTTCTTTTCATTCCTCTCCTCCCCTTTCCTTTCCTTTTCTTTCTTCCTTTCCTTCCTTCTTCCCTTTCTTTCCTTTCCTTTCTTTCCCCTCCTTTCCCTCCCCTCCCCTCCCCTTCCTTTTCTTTCTTTCTTTCTTTCTTTCTTTCTTTCTTTCTTTCTTTTTTTCTTTTTGTGTGACAGGTTTTCTCTGTGTAGCCCCAGCTTCCATGGAACTCACTCTGTAGACCAGTCTGGCTTCAAACTCACAGATATCTACCAGCCTCAACTCCCCAAGTGCTGGGATTAAAGGGATCTATGAGTGAACCTAAGGCTTACATATTAAGCTACAATGGCTGGCAAATGAGCCCTCCTCAGCCACCCAGAATTTACCTGTCTTTGCTCCCTAGGTTTGTATATACAGGAATGCACCGCCATGCCTCACTTTTTAAGTGGATACCTGGGATCTGAACTCAGGTCCTTATTCTTCTGCAGCCAACACTAACCACCACACCTCTTCTATAGTCTCCTGACCCCAAAGCAGTTTTGAACGTGTAGAATTCAGAAGACAGCATGGCATTCTGGGAAATGATGCCCTTCTTTAGCAAGTGCACTCAGATCAGCTGGCATAATAAAACATTTTAAGAATTTTTATAGACCTTTGGGTAAAATTCTTTCCTTGGGAGTCCCTTGGCTGTCACATGTGACACGGCATGCTTGAAGTGCACAGTCAGAGTCAAACACCTTAGGAAGACAGACAAGAGGCAGAAGTGAAAGCATCCTGAAGGGGTTTACCATGCTTCCTGTAGTCTCACCTCCTGGTAGACAGGGTAGAAAGGCTCCCTAAGCATGGAGGCGTTATGTACTAGGGCTGAGTACCAGGTGGGGACTCCTTTTGCGTCTACTTATTGGGACTGGAAAGATGGCTCAGTAGCTAAGAACCTTTCTTTTTAATGTGTACATGTAAGTGTATGAAAGGGTTTGTTGTTGCTGCTGCTGTTTATATGTGTGTGTACATGTATGTATGTATGTATGTATGTATGTATGTATGAGCACATGTGGAAGTCGAAGGACAACCAATGATAATCAGTTCTCTTCTGTCATGTAGGTATTGGGGATTGAACTCAAGCTAATCAGACTTGGTGGCAAGCACCTTTACCCACTGAGCCCTCTTGCTGGCCCAAGGTGCTGTTTCTTCTCCTTGTCCCAATCAGTCTCTGCAACACTCCCTTCTGGATGGGATCCTGTACATTTTCTGCCTTGATTTTGCACGATGCTGCTATCATCAACTGTGGAGACAGCCCCTTTGCATTTCGCCCAGCTCTCCCTTTGCAAGCCATCCCCCGCAAGTTGCCTACTGGTGTTTCACAGTCTAGATCACATTTTATCTCTTGTGTCAAACTTTCCTGGGTCCCCATCCATCTCTCCCAAACTGAAATAAGCTTCCAGGGCCTCTTGAATAAACCTCCTGCACGGCATTTATCTTTTTCTTGTCGTAATCATGATTTACACATTTCTTTTCTCATATAAAACTGTAAGTCTTTCTAGGAGATAGTGAAGAGAGAGAAAAAAATTCAGAGGCCAGGGATATGGCTCAGTGAGCAAAAGACTTGCTGCACAACGGTGAGGACCTGAGTTCAAATCCCTAGTACCTACATAGAGTTGGGCATGGTGGTGCATTCCTAAGATCCCTGATCTATGGTAAGAAGAGAAGTGGAGGCAAGAGAATCTCCCAAAGCTTGTGGTCCAGCTCACCTGCCATATATGGCAATGAGCAGGAGACACTGGGCTGAAGAGATGGCACAGTGATTAAGAGTGCTTGCTGCTCTTGTAGAAGACCTGTGTTTGGTTACCAGCATCCTATGGCTGCATATAACCACTTGTAGGTACAGGTTCTAAGATCCTCTTCTATCTTCTAGGGACACTCACATGTCCATACTGTGCCCCCATATACATACATACATACATACATACATACATACATACATATAAAATTAAGTCTTATTTTTTTAAAAAGAGAGATATTATGTCTTACAAAGTGGAAGGTAAGGACTGATACCCAGGGTGCCAGGGCTACACATGGATTTTTGCTTTTAATTCTGTGTCTCCAACACCTTGTAGGCCCATGACAGATGCTTAGCTTTTCAAATGTCATGGTGAAGCTCATGTCTGTGAGTGATACAGACATGTTTGTCCTTTGGTCTGTTAAAAATGAAGGAACAGGGTTTCTAACCGGGTGCATTATCTGTGTTAGAATCAAGGGCTGGACGTCATCCTCCAGCTGTCATCAGAATTGAGGCATAGCAGCTCTGTGGAGTTTCCTGGGATTTTTTTTCCATTGGTAAAGCCAGTGGGATGAAAAATATTTGGAATTAAATAAAGTCACCATCCCCGGGAGAAAGAGATTCTTCCCCAGTGAATCTGAGGTGATCTGAGGTGGCATCTTCAACCAGGCATAACAGGTACCCTGGAGGGGATTTTGTTTTCCTACAATTATAGGCTCCTCATTAAATCTTTGGCATCCCCAAACTAAATGTTCCGCAACCCACTGCAGGCACAGGCCACCAGAAAAGTGTATTCATCAATTTTCCATCGCTATAACAAAAGACCTGAGGCAAATTGACTTATAAAGAGAAAGGTTTATTTTAGCTCAAAAGTTTTAGAGCTTTCCATTCTTGATTGATGGGTCCCATGCTGTGGTTTGAATTAGAAATGTCTCAAAGGCTTGTGTTTTAAATGTTTGCTCTTCAGTTGGTGCAGTGCTATTTTAGGAGGTTCTAGAAACTTCGGGGGGTGGTGCCTGATGGATATAGGCCACTTGGCGTTTTCTGGGAGTTTTAGCCCATCAGTCTACCTGTGGTTCCTGGCTTGTGTATGTTTCCTAGTTAACCAAGAAGTGAAAACCTTGGCCATGGGCTCTTGTCTGATTATTGACTCATTGGTCTTTTTGGAAGATGATTAAGATCCAGTCTAGGGCCAGAAAGAAGCTCAGTTAAGAGAGTGCCTTGCTTACAATCATGAGGACCTATGTTAATTAATCCCCAGAGTCCATTCCAGAAAAAGTCTGGTGTAGAGGTTCATGTATGCTCAGGAGGTAGAGTCAGGAAGATCCCTGGAGCTCCCTGTCCAACTAGCCTCACCTACTTGGCTAGTTCCATGTTATTTAGAGACTGTGTCTTAAAAAAAAAAATGAACAGCACCTAAAGGAATGACCCTTGAGGCCATCCTTTGAACTCCACGTGTGTGCACACACATGTATCTGATGTTCTCTTCTGGACACACACACCATCAACAAATTGAGTATGTTTTCTTTATCAGTGTATTTAGTAAACATTAGTTGAGCAGCTGGTCCAACATATGTGCCCAAGATGTCAGTTGGACAGATGTTGTCCCGTATTCCTTAGAACCTGCAGGCTACTATAAGCCAGTTATTGTTGGGGCCCTGAGATGCTCATAGGACATACGTGCTTGTTGAGCAAACCTGGAAACCTGAGCTCAATCCCAGAAACCTGTGTAAAGATGGAGGCAAGACCCAATTCCTGAAAGCGGTTGGTTCAGTATGTGTGTGTGTGTGTGTGTGTGTGTACATACTTATGTGTGTTGTATGCACATGTGTGTATGGAGATGAACATTCATGAAAGCCAAAGGAAATCATAAAGTACCCCACTTTATCATTCCCCACCTTCTTTTCTTCCCTTGAGTCATGGCCTCTCATTGTGTATGTATGTATGTGTGTGAGTGTATGAGTTTGTGTGTGTGTGTGTGTGTGTGTGTGTGTGTGTGTGTGTGTGTGTGCATATGAGTGCAGTGCCCACAGAGGCAGAAGAGGGCATTGGATCCCTGGAGCTGGAATTACAGATGATTGTAAGCTACTTGCTATGGGTGCTGGGAACACTACTTGGGTTCTCTGTGAGCACATCAGGTACTGTTGACAACTACACCATTTAAGTCCTAGTTAAGCTTTTCTGACTTTCATTATTAAATGATGTAAGGTAGTTTTCTGTTCAGTTATTGCTGTAAATTGGTTTTCATTTGCAATTCGTTGTATCTTCATTTTTCTTCTGGACACGAGTCTGTGTTATTATTCAAAAGAGACACTTTATTTAACTTTATGTGCATTGCTGGAAGGGTGTCAGATCCCTAGGAACTGGAATTACAGACAGTTGTGAGCTGCCATGTGGGCGCTAGGAAATGAACCTGGGTCCTTTGGAATAACAGGCATTGCTCTTAACCACTGAACAATCTCTCCAGCCCCAGAGTCTGTGTTGTGATTAACCTACTGTGTTTTATCTTGGAAATTCTTTGACATCCAGAATCTGTAGATACTCATGTTTCTTATATTTGGAATTCTAAACTTAGCTTTTTAGAGATAAAATTAATCTTGAAGTGTATTCAGAGGGCAGATAGAGTCTTGAGTCCTGGCACCATTGACTGATATATTCGCTCTTTTGGTTTGTCTTGTAACCCCTTGGCATAGATTCTCTGAGATCCATCTGGTTCTTATCTCTCAGTTCTGTTTAATCTCTCAGGACTCACCATGTAAAGGAGAACTACCTTGAACTCTGATCCTCCTGCCTCTGCCTCTAGACTTTTGATTGACACTGTGCAGCACCATGCCCACATTATGCAGGGATGGGGCGGAACCCAGGGTTTGCCAGGCATCTGAAACTAAAACCAAACCCTCTAGAAATGAAACACCAAACCCTTTAGAGCAGTTTGGATTGCTCAGAAGTGAAGGAGAAGAGGCAGATTTTCGCCGAGAAGAGAGAGTTTCGTGGTATGGGGAGGAAGCCTGCTTCCCAAGTGTGAAGTTAGTTGGACCTTAAATAAAGCTATTTATTCTTCCCAGGTTGCACCAGTTCTTAATGTCCCTCAGGCCCTCCACAGCAGTAGGGCCAACCCCTCTCCTTCCGCTGGGCTGCAGAAGGTAACTGATTAGCTGCCTCCCAGTAACGTTGGGGGCGTTGCCCTTGCAGAGAGTGTGGAGGTTTTCTTAGCTCTGACCTAAAACTGTCTGCATTAATTTACTCTTAATTATTTTTACAGATTCTATTCCTGGTCCATTGCTTAATAAAACTCTAGGGGTTTCTGTCTCTCTCTCTCTCTCTCTCTCTCTCTCTCTCTCTCTCTCTCTCTCTTCAATATAATAAAGTCAGCTGCATCAGACATGGATGGAATCATCTGCTAAGCTGAGGTTCTGAACGGTGCCCCCTGCACCCCTAAGTGTCTGTGTGTGTTCCCCATTCTCTTTCAGAAAAAGAATGTGTGTATAAAATTGTCAGCTATGGTCAGAAACCAGGTTAAAAGTGAATCTACAATCTTCCATCAGGAAGGAAGGAAGGAAGGAAGGAAGGAAGGAAGGAAGGAAGGAAGTCATTCTGCTCAGAGAAGGATAGAGGGTTCTAGCCTGTACCAGAACCTCCTACTCTGCCTTAATATGGCTAAAGAGAGTAGGGCCTCCTGGATTTTTGGCTAAAGATGACTGTTCTGTCTTTGGAAAAGCAACTCTCTATGACTCGGAGGGGGGAAAATACTTCCTAGGTAGCCATGGAGCCAGGAAGTGATCCATCCAAGAATAAAAATACCTTTGGGGGTATTTCAGAATAAATGTTTGTAGGAACCAGGCTGAAAGGGATGACACGGGACTCTGTGTGATCCTGAGATGGGGCTGCATATCCACAGAGATATTCTCTTAGCAAGGTGGCCCTGGTTCAACCTCTTCCAGCATGTGCCTATGTTAAGCTAACTAATAGAACAGATTGCCTCCCCAGAGTGGGCAGACTCATGTGCATCTAATCTCTGGAGTTTCTCCCAGGTTCCATGGACCCCAAGATAAGCAAGCACTCATATGATGAAGTAGGCTGAATCTCCATTGCTGAGAAGGACGTCACCAAGATAGATAGGACAGACCTAGGAAATTCCAATGTTAGAGTAGGCAGTTTGTCAGGAGGCCTAGCTAATGAGGAATGTGGCTGGCTCTTCTGATAGGAACCACAGAGCTTAAGAGAGGAAATTAAACAACCCAGTGTGTATCCCTCCCCTCCCCCAATAATGAGAGCTCCAAGACATGAACTGCCTGGATCTGTGTTATTCCACCCCGCATCCCATTTTGCAAGGTCTGCTGTTGCTAAAAATGACACCATTCTCCTCAACTGCGGGCAAAGCATGATGAGGTGGATCAGCATAACTGGAGCACCAGGCTGCAGGATGTACTTGACCCAGGCAGCGTGAAGCATTTGAGCCCTGATTAGTAAATCAAGAGAGACAGAAGCACGGTTGTGCTGGAGATGCCTTTTAAGCACGGAAGAGCTGTCACCCACATCATAACTGTGGTGGCAAATAAGTGATACCTTTGATCATGCGAATGAATAGCAGACGTTGTAAATACAGGAAGGGGAGAGGAGGAGTTTCACGTGTGATTTCAGTTACTTTTTCTCTCCTGGGTTTCCACATGAAGTTCTGAGAAAGCAAAAAGAAACAAAGATGGGCAGTTGCCCTGGAGAAGGAGAAAATAGGACCGTGCAAAGGGACAGGAAACAGCAAAGGAGAGGCATTGGGCGTCCAGATAGAGGTCTAGGAACACTGCCAGGAACCAGGGCTTAAGGGTAGAGGAACAGTTGGATAGGCATGAAGTTTGTGTGCATGGAGGGACAGTATTCCCAGGTATAGTACATATGTATATCTATAGCAACTGGACAGGGAGGAGATATGGGGTTGGAGAAAAGAATTGGGATTCAGCCTGGGTCCATCTTTGTACTAGAACCAACATCTAACAGAACGAAGAGGAAGGATTAATTTTGGCTCCTGGTTTTATCAGTCCATCAACTAGAGCTTTCAGGGTGTGTACAGCCCCTCTTATCACAACAGGTTGGAAGTGGGAAGAGAGAGTACAGGCAAGATAAGATATGGCTCCCAGGAACCCCAGTGACCTACTTCCTCTGAGCTCTGCCTCCCACCTTTCACCGCCTCCCCATAAGGCCACTGTGTCATGAATCTATCAATGAACAAATCCACGTCTTAAGTCAGAGCTTTCATTCTAATTTCACTTCTGTTTGTATGATAAAAAGAAAAAACAAAAACAAACAAACAAAAAACCCTGAAGGTAAAAGGAGGTCATTTTAGCTCACAAATCCAGGCCACTGATCACCATTGTGGGAAGGTCAAGAACACCTACTCACATCATATCCATGGTCAAGAACACAGAGAAATAAATGCATGCCTACCTAATACTCGGCTCATGCTCTTTCATTTTATACAGTTCAGAACCCCATCATAGGGAATGGTGCTGCCCACAGTGGACTGAGTCTCCCCAAGTCAATTAAGATATTCAAGGCAATCCCCATGCCCACAGGCCAACTTTATCTGGACAATTCCTCATTGAGATCTCTTCCAGGGTATTTCTAGGTTATGTTGAGTTGACAATTGAAACTAATCCTTGCACTACTAAAATCCCCCTGCGGCTGTGTCTTCCCCACCTCCATGCATGACTGTAAGGGGGTTTTAGGTAGGTTACTCAGGTAGAAATATCCATTCTAAATGCCAGCAATCATTTTTGTCTGCTTTCAATGCAATCTCTGGCGTTGATCATCTGTCTCCTGATTCTCCCACCATGCCTTACCGATCATGATGGCATATACCAGCAAAGTGTGATTGAAATAAACCCTTTATTCTTAGGTTGCCTTTTGTTCGATATTTCGGTACAGCAGTGAAGTGACTTACACACCAGGGAAAGGCTAACAGATAGAGGGAAAACCAGAGCAGTCTAGGAACTGGAGATGTAAAGGGTCCTGGGGAGCAAGGAGAGGAAACTGGTAAGGAAGGACACTCTAATAGTTAGAGCTGGAAGTATCAGAATACAGCATTTCTAGCATTGTAGAGCAGGCCAGCAAAGGCCAGGGGAATGTGGAGATGATTGTACTTCAGCACCAGTATTCCTAATAAGGTAGTTCTGAGTATTCCTCAGGGTGAGTCAGAGACTTTGAGGCTCTGACAGGAAGGAAGGATCAAAGTGATGATGTTTCATAAGGTGAGACACTTCAATCAGTGCAATCCTGTCTCCCAAAGTAAAGGGCAGCATGTTAGGCATGGCTCCCCAGAGGAAGGTGGACAAGAGGGAGTGTGTGTGTGTGTGTGTGAGAGAGAGGGGGGAGGGGTTTGTATATATGACACACAGAGTGGAATTGTGATGTGTGTGTCCAAATGTGTGTGTGGTATGTGGTATGCATATGTGTATGTGTGTGATGAAAAAGAGAAGGGAAAAGAGAAAGATGTAGAGAGAGATGGAGAAAAAGAGGGAGGGAAATTAAGATAGATGGAGGGATACACGAATAAGAAAAAGATGATAAATGGAAAGACAGATGGAGAAAGAGACAGAGGGATATTGAAAGATAAGAGATGGGGAGAGAGAAAGAAATGGCAGGAGCAGGGAATAGAGAGATGGGGAAAACATGCAGGGAGATAGAGATGAGAGATGGAAAGACAGGTGGATAGAGAGAAAAGGAGAGAACAAGAGATCAGAGATGGAGAGAAATAAAGAGGAGGGGGGGGGGAGAAAGGTAGAGAGACAGAGGTGGAAAGACAAAGAGGGAGAGATGGAGAGAGCTGTGAGCAAGCTTATTCCCTTTTCTTTATTTTTGGCTTTTTAAGACAGGATCTCACCATGTAGCTCTGGCTGAATTTAAATTTACTATGTAGCCCAGAGTGGCCTTAAACTTGCAGCAATCCTCCTGTCTCTTTCTTCAGAGTACAGGAATTGCAGGCATGTGCCAGCACACCCACCTTGATTTAGCTTTTTCCTTAGCACACCCACCTTGATTTAGTTTTTTCCTTCTGGTTAAATGGTAGTTTCCATCTTACTCATATTTAAGCACACATCCTTACATTGTGAAGCAAGACTACCATTTGCCTATAGAGCTTCTGTCTCGTGATAAACTCAAACTCCATCTGGCATCTCTGTTTTTTTCCACTGCCCCTGTGGTTCTCTGGAGAACTCATTGGCTGGTCCATCTCTAAGTCTCCATCCATGAGGTAACTGTCTGGGCATCTTTGGAGTCAAATGAACCCAGTCCATCTGGTTGTGAAGAGGGGGAGGGGATGATGTTGGTTACCCAGAGTTTGATGGTCACATCTTGGGACCACAGACAGGACAGACAGCCGCAATGAGAGCTCAGTGCTTCAGAAGCCTGAGCCACAAAGTCTTTCATTGGTACTGTTGTGTGATAATTCCATATACACGCATAACGTACTTTGTTCGAGTCACTCCATTACCATCTTTTATCTCACTCTCATTCCCATTGATCCCCTTCTTTCCAAAAACAAACAAAAAAGCCCATCTCCTATTTTTATGTCTTTTTTTGTTTATTTTGCTTTTTTAAAAAGTGATCCAGTCAGTTTTAATTAGTCAGCTCCATGTGCCTGAATAATTATACTCACTTAATTAACAAATATTAATTAATGAGCTACTGTGTATCCTTAATCAATTAATGGGTTATTAATAGGGCCAAAAGAAACCTACCAGTGCCTTGACTACTGAAGGAAATGTTTCTCCCAGCAACCATTGACTGACTGTAGATCCCCAGGGAGGAGTAGAGTCTTGGGAGCCCCTTCCAAGCAGGGCACAGCTGCTATGAGTTTATGACCAGAATGGCCATTTCCTGTTGCCAGAAGAGGACAGAATTTCATTGCACTCCTGTACATTTTCAGTCTCTTAGACTCTTTTTGTGACCTTTTTAAAAAATTTTTAGTTTCTTTTCTTCATAGGACAACTTCATTGAGAATCTATTTTGTCCAGCAGACCTCTTTTTTTTTTTTTTTTAAATAGAAATCTAGTGTCTAATTTCTCTAGATCCTCCTTTAGGTCTTGGGCATTGATTAAAATTGACCCTGACTTAAGATTCTCTGATGATTTGAGGTTGATGTCTCCCACAATTCTCTGGCATTTGAATATCTGATCTCCAGTTGGTAGCTATTTACGGGAGGCTCAGGAGATATGGCATGCTAGAAGCAGTATGTCACTGGGGACAGGCTTTGAGTTTTCAAAAGGCTCATGCCATTTCCAGCCCTCTCTGCTTACTATTTTTTTTTTTTTTTTGGTTCCAGATGTGAGCTCTCTCCACTTGCCCCTCCAACTACCTTCCACCTGCTACCTCTGATGTGCCATCATGGACTCTAATCATCTACACCCATAAGTTTAAAATAAACTCTCTTTGTTTTCTTGATCATGAAGTTTTACCACAGCAACAAAAAAGTAACCAATGCAGATCCTGTCCCTGCCAACAATCTCTGTTTGCATAAAAGACTATTTATTAGTTACTGACTAGTTATCCAAAGGAAAGGCATTGTTTTGGGGACCAGATCTGAGAATGTGTTGGTAGAAGGGGTACCTACAACACTCCATGATCAATGGTGAGGTGTTTGATGTTTGTGCGATACATTTTCTACTCCTGATACGAGGGTCTTAGCTCTAACACCAATTCTTTTATCCTCCTAACTTTCTATGCACCAACTATGGAAGAACTTTCTAACAAATAGTGCATTATCCTTACATGGACCTTCTGTCTTGTATAATTTTACAGGCAGAAGGGTCATGAGTTCAAGGCCAGCCTGAGCTACCCAACAAATTCCAACCTAGTTTAGGCTGCATAGTGAGGCCACATATTCTAGTTTCCTTTCTGCTGCTGTGATAAAACATGCTGGCCAAAGGGTTCATTTACACTTCCACGTTACAGTCCATTGCTTTAGGGAAATCAAGGCTGGAACCTAAGGCATCACATTCACAGTCAAGAGTAATTAGAGTAAACACATGAATCTTTGCTTGCTTACTTGCTTATATCTGTTGGCATTCTCCTCTCAAATCATTTGGGAATCCCTATCTAGGGAATGGTACCACCCACAATGGAATGGGTCTTCCTTCATTGACTAACAATAAAGACAATCTCCCACAGATTCACCTTCAAGCCTGTATGATTTAGATAATTCCTCATTGAGACCCTTCCCAGGTGATTCTAGTTTGTATCAGGTTGCCAGTTAAAACTAGTCAACACACCATGCCTCAGGAAAACAAAAGATTGGGGGTACGCGTATAGCTCGTAAGCTACATAGTTGGCTTTGTAGTTTGGGAGGCTGACAAGACAGGAAATGTGTGGTCATGCATGCTTTTTTTATGAAGAGAGGGTAAGCTCTCTCCCAAGATGCCTGCCCCAGAGTACCGTTTAGCTTGGATTCATCTCTCAGGGAAAGGAGCTACAGTTGAAAACCCTTTCATGGGGGTCACTTAGGACTATAAGAAAACACAGATATTTGCACTAAAGTTCATAACAGCAGCAAAGTTACAGTTATGAAGTAGCAACGAAAAATAATTTTACGATCAGGGGAGTGAGCTCAACATGAGGAACTGTATTAAAGTGTCACAGAATTAGGAAGGCTGAGAACCACTGCTCTAGGAGAACAGAACTGATAGAGTGAATATATATTATAAAATGGTGTCTGTCCATTAGCTTACAGGATACAGACTAGGTGGTTCAACAATGGCTGTCTTCATACTGAAGAGGCTAGGAACATGGTAGCTGCTCAGTCTATGACACTGGATGCCTCAGTAGCCTGAATGAATGGTAAAGGCTTGGGTAGTCCCTGGAGAGCCACTTTAGAAGGCTGAAGAAGCTGACATTAGTGAAAGAGGCTAAAGCATCAGAATCCCAGCATAAATGCACCACCATCTAGAAGTGAATGAAGGCAAGCAATGATATTTTTCCATCTGGGTTTTTTTTTTTTTTTTAGTTAGGCTGTTGTAGAAGGTGGATCCCACTCTGAGGGAAGAGTCTATCCAGCAGAATGTCTCTTAGTTGACTCCAAATCCGACCAAGTTGACACCCAAGATTGAGCACAAACACCATCCTGGAGAACAACCAGACTCCACTGCTCATGGGTAGAGATGGCATTGAGTAAAGAGAGAACTCTAGCTTTCCTTCTTGCCTACAAAAACTAGAGGCTGTTAAATAACAGACCAGCACTGGGAAAGTGGCTCAGTTGGAAGAGTGCTTGCCAAGCATGCACAAGGTCTGGGGTCCCGTTCCCAGCATCACTCAAATCGGGTGTGGTGGTACACACCTCTAATCGGATGGAGACAGCAAGATCAAACATTCAAAGTCAACGTTGGCCAACCTGGTGACCTGAGACTCTGTATCAAAAGTAATTTATATGAAAAATAAAACAGGACCAAAGAAGTTAGTTGTTTGGGGTAGCTGGGCATAAGCAACATACACTCTCATTTCTCATGTTCAGTATGGCGAGTAATGGCCTGAGAGGGAGCAGCTGTCAGACTCTCAAGCTAAGGCTGCAAGAGCGAGTCCTGAGAGACCTGCTTGTATGCCATCATTCCTCGGATCACCACCCAGCCAATGAGATGACCCTGGCCAATAGCTCATGAGCCTAACGATGGCCATTGTTCTCTCTCCTGCATCCCCAGACAATGGATTGACAGGGCCATAACAAAAACCAGGCTGTGTGATCCATGAATCCCTGAGCAGTCTCCTCAGGAGGCAGGGATGTATATCGTAACAAAACTTTATTTTCTTTTGAAAATTGCTGGTGTGATTCATACAGCCTGACACAGCCCAAGCTGTTCAGCATAAAGAAACAGATGCATCTCTCCCTCCCTCCCCAGCATGTCCCTCCTACTCCCTCCCTTCCTTTGTTAGGTCCTTCAGGCTTCCTTCTATCTACTGTGAAGTCTCATAGAGACAAGATGAGTTAGATTGTTGTATTTCTTTGTGCATTCATAAGTGTGTGTGTGTATGTGTGTGTGTATGTGTGTGTATATATATGTGTGTGTGTTGTGTGTGTGTGTGTGTGTGTGTGTTTCTGAGGTGTTTGTGTGTGTGTGTGTGTTTCTGAGGTGTTTGTGTGTGTGTGTGAATGTGGTGTCTATACATGTGCAAATAGTCAACTATCATTTCTTCGGTTATGTCTATTTTTTATTTTCTTTCCATATTTAATTTTTACATTTTTGTTATGTGAGTAGGTGTTTTGTCTGCACGTATGTGTGTGTGCGCCACATGTGTACGTGGCAGTCTTGGAGGCCCAAGAAGGTTCAAGATTCCCTGGAACTGGATTTACAGACAGTTCTGAGCTACCATACGGGTACAGGGAATCAAACCTGGCTCTTCTTTAAGAGCAGCCAGTGCTGTCATCTACTGGGCCATCTCTCTAGTCCCTTTATTTTTACTTTTGTGTGTAGGGTGTGCTTGGATGTATGTGCATTATTCAGGTGTGTATGTGGGGGGGTTCATGTGTGTGTGGGTGCACATGTGTGTGCACGCATGTGGAGGTCTGAGATTGATATCAGGAATCATTCTCCATCACTCGTCCACCTTATTTACCCAGGCAGGGCATCTCAATCAAACCCAGAGCTTGCTGATATGGCCTAGTCTCTCTAGTCAGCTTGTTCTGGGAACTCTATCTTTGCCCTCCAAGCCGGGAATTACAAGTGAACTTCCACCCCAGTGTGCATTTTCATAGCTTCTAGAAGTCCAAACTCCACTCCTCATGCTTGTACTGCAAGATCTCCCCAGATCTTTTATTTTTAAGATTTATTTATTTATTAGTATACACAAGTACACTGTAGCTGACTTCAAACGCAACAGAAGAGGGTGGCAGATTTCATTACGGGTGGTTGTGAGCCACCATGTGGTTGCTGGGACTTGAACTCAGGACCTTTGGAGGAGCAGTCAGTGCTCTTACCCACTGAGCCATCTCGCCAGCCCATCTCCCCAGATCTTACCTTGTTTTTGTTTTAACATGGTTTCTTACAAATTGGAACTCATCAACTAGATAGTTTGAATAGATAAAGAACCCTAGAGATCTGCCTGTCTCTGCCTCCCCAGCACTAGGGTTACAGACATGTTACCACCACATATTTTTTATATGGGTTCTGGACATTGAAGTTGGGTCCTCATACTTGCATAGCAAATACTATCAACTGGGCCATCTTCCCACCTGTGAGTTGGTTTTCCAATAAACCTCTCAGGACATCAGACTATGGGACATTTCAGACTTTAACCCTAAGATTGTCAAAGCAGGGATGTGATACAAGTGGGTACAGGTGGATGTATGCCCCAATAGTGTTTTCCCCCTTTGGGATGATCAATTTGGGTGAAGTAGGCTGCATTCTTTTAATGCTTTATTGCTTAGGTTTATTTCACAAGGTTTAGTGAAGAAAACACTAAGGGAGGGCTGGACACATACATAGCATAATGGTAGAGTGCTTCCTAGCATGCACCAAATCCTTGTTGCATACCCAACAACATGTAATCTGGACATGGTGGTGTACATCTGTAATAGTATCCCAAGGAGTGAAGACAGGAGGAGGATCACAAGGGCGAAGTTATCCTCAGGTACACGGTGAGTTCAAGGTCAGCCTAGGCTACCAGAAGCCTTGAATAAAGAATGAGAGAGAAAGATGGAGAGCCAAGGGAGAGTGATGAATCCTTGCCTTGGCAAAACCTAGTGAGGAAATTGGCTAAAATCCTGTGTTCAGCCATATTGCATATGCTTTCTTTTACTTTTTTTTTTTTAAGATTTGTTTTATGTGCATGTGTTTGTGTGCCTGAGTATATGCATGTGCAGGTACCTGTGGAAACTAAGAGAAGGTATCAGATCCCCCTGAACTGGAGTTGCAAGTACTTTGGGAGCTGCTTCACATGGTGCTGGGAACCAACTCAGGGTCCTCAGCAAGAGCAGTGCCCTTAATCTCTGAGTCATCTCTCCAGCCCCTCCTTTGCCATCCTGCTTCCTCTGATAGCTTTCCTGTTCTCCCTTCCCCAGGTGTAAGGAGCTCAAATATTCCAAGGAGTTGCCCCAGATATCCATCATCTTCATCTTCGTGAATGAGGCCCTGTCTGTGATACTTCGGTCAGTCCACAGCGCTGTCAATCACACACCCACACACCTGCTGAAGGAGATCATCCTGGTGGATGACAACAGTGATGAAGGTATGGGCGAGGACAGTGTGTCTTCAGGACTCAAGAAATGCTGCTTCTGTTCCCAAGGGAACCATGCTGGTGTCCCAGTCTTTGGCTCCCTGGAACATATTGGAGGAAGGGAGAGTCTTAGCAGACATTGGTTCATTACTATTCCAATCTTCTAGGGATCTGTGCCGTATCAGTTTTAACTGTCTGCTTGATACAACAACCTAGAATCACCTAGGAAGAGAGTCTATTATCTAAATCAGGTTGACCCACGGGCGCATCTATGAAGGATTGTCTTGATTGTTAGATGATTTGGAGAGTCCAGCCCATTGTGGGTGGCATCATTCCCTAAGAAGGGGATCCTGAACTGTATAAGCCAGGAGAAAGTCAAATGGCAACAATCAAGCAAGACCTATCTGTTTCCACTCTTGACTGTGGGTCTGATGTGAGTAGTTGATTGCATCTTCACTGCCCCACGTTGATGGACTCTGACCTTGAATTGTGAGCCAAATAAACTCTTCCTTCCCCTATGCTTTTGGCAAAGGTGTTTTATCCCAGCAACAAAAGACGAAACTGGAGCAGGCTCTTATAAAATTATTGGGTAGACTGCAGTAGGTAAAATGCCTTCCCAGCAAGCATGAAGAGCTGAATCTGATTTCTCAGAGCCTCTCCGCCGCCCCTACACACACTCTTTTTTGAGACAGAATCTCTGTGTACCCTGGCTGTCCTGGAACTCACTCTGTAGACCAGGCTGGGCTCGAATTCTGAGATCTGCCTGCTTCAGCCTCCCTAGTGCTGGATTTAAAGGCATGTACCACAATACCTGGTTAGAACCCATGTTTTTAAAAAGCCAGGTGTGACATGTTGACATGTGTTTATCATCCAGACCTTGGAGAAGCAGAAACAGGCAAACCCCTGGGGCACATTTACCACCCAGCCTTACCTAATTGGCGCACTCAAAGCCAGTGAAGAGACCCTTTCTCAAAAAAAAAAAAAAAAAAAAAAAAAAAAAAAAAAAAAAATCAAAGTGGAGAGACAGCTCCTGAGGAATGATACCTGAGGTTGTCCTATGGCCTCCACATGCATGTGTATAGTATGTGCACTTCCACACACACACAAACAAGTGCACATATGCATGTAAAATTCAATAAATGTGTAAATAAAGTTAGTGGAGTCGATCATCATGGCCCACACCTCGAATTCTAGCACTTGGGAGGCTGGGAGAGGAGGAACATGCATGCATTCATGGCTAACCAGGGCTCCAGTAGCAAGTTCTTTCCCAGTCTAGGCTACATGCTGAGAACTTAATTACAAAACAAACAGGAGTAAATTCCTCAGCTAAGACCTGTTACTTCCCCTTTTCATAATACTCAAAGAACACCCAAAGGAAAGTCTGTTTTCTTCCCCCTCCGCCTTTTAATACTGTCTCCATTCATATTTTCCAAGACATAAATTTTAAAAAGAAAACGTTTGCTGCACCGAATCAGTAAGAGGCTCAAAATATAAAGGTGGAGATCGATTAAAGAGGACGCCTAACCTTGAACTTTGGCCTGAACAGACAGACAGACATGCATGCATATACGCATGTACATGTGCATGTACCCATGTGCACATGCACACACTCATGGATGCACATGCTTTGTTCAGAACACATCTTACATTAGAATCCCCTCCCTGGACCACTGAACCCAAAATGATGGCAGATGAAAACGAGCCGTGTTAGTTGATCTTTTGAGTTCAGCACACCTAGAAAGAATGAATCAGCTAAAATAGAAAGCAAGCAAGAGTTACAGGACCATTATAAAACTAGAATGGCAGGCAAAAGGACATTTGGGTGTGGAGGTAGACAGAAATGTGCTCTTGTATCTGCTCACAATGTACAAAATTCAGCATGCTTACCGCAGGGAGAAAGCCCTCTGAGCTCAGGTCAGACAGGACAACTGCAGAGCGAGCCTGCTGAAGGTCCAGGAGGCTAATCTTCCAAGTATCTGTAGGATTAGGAATGGCCTAAGCCTCTTGCTCTGAGCAGAAGAATTATCCCACAAGGTGCTCTCAGGTTGGGATGAAGGTGAGCTCAGATGAATCCTTTGTGAAGCCTGATCTCCAAAAGATCACGTTTGGATCAGCTTAGAATTGATCAAGATTCTCTTGCCTCTCCAGAAGGGCTGACTAATTCCCAAAGACTTGGTGAACAGTGCTCCTGGGTCCAGTAATCTGTCTTCTGCGGACCATCATCCAATGTATAAAAAATGACCACTGACTAGATTTTAATACTCCTACTTTTTGCCCTTTATCCATTACCCTTTTCTTCTTTCTTCCTTTCTTCCTCTTTCTTTCTTTCTTTCTTTCTTTCTTTCTTTCTTTCTTTCTTTCCTTCCTTCCTTCCTTCTTTCCTTCTTTCCTTCCTTCCTTCCTCTCTTCTCCTTCCTTCCTTCCTTCCTTCCTTCCTTCCTTCCTTCCTTCCTTCCTTCCTCTCTTCTCCTTCCTTCCTTCCTTCCTTCCTTCCTTCCTTCCTTCCTTCCTTCCTTCCTCTCTTCTCCTTCCTTCCTTCCTTCCTTCCTTCCTTCCTCTCTTCTCCTTCCTTCCTTCCTTCCTTCCTTCCTTCCATCCTCTCTTCTCCTTCCTTCTTTCCTTCCTTCCTTCCTTCCTTCCTTGACATGGTCTTATATAGCCCCAGGCTGGCCTCAAACTTGCTGTGTAGTTGAGGATAATCTTGAACTCCAGTCAGAATGGCTAAGATCAAAAATGTAGAGTCACCTGAGAAAAGAATCTCACTGAGGGATGAGACTGTGGATAGGTCTAGGGATGTTTTAATTAGAGTTTCTATGGCTGCAATGAAACAACATGACCAAAAAGCAAGTTGGATGGAACCCTCCCTTCTCCTTGGAGGCTGTTGACCACCAGCCCACAAGGACAAAGGGAGCAGGATTCAGAAGGATTTCAGACAAGTCTACTTTATTGTTCCAGGGACAGGTATATAAGGGTTTTTTTAGGAGTAGATGTGGAAAGGGTTAATTGGTCACAGCATCAAGTGGGCAGGAAGGGCTGATTGGTTATAATACAGTACCTAATTATCATGCAATCAGGAAGCCAGAGAGGAATTTATGCAGCTTTTCAGAGAGCTCTATATAAGGTCACTTTTCAGACAAGGCCAGCCACGTGTTCGGGGACACTCTCCAGACAAAGTCAGGCAAAGACAGGGAAGCCCTCCTGAGAAAGGGAGTCCTCCATTATACACTGAGCTTGGAAAGCCATCAATCATGGAGGACTGCAACCTTAATAGCAGGGCTCTTCACAGTGGGAGAGGAGAGGGTTCATTTGCCTTACACTTCCCTATTGTTCATCATCAAAGGAAGTCAGGATAGAAACTCAAGCAGGGTAGGAACCCAGAGACAGCAGTTAATGCAGAGGCCATAGAAGAATGCTACTTACTGGCTTACTTCCCATGGAAAGCAGGCTTGCTCAGCCTGCTTTTTTATAGAACCCAGGACCACCAGCCTAGGGATGGTACCACCCACAATGGGCTGGGTCCTCCCTCATCAATCACTAATTAAGAAATACCTTACAGCTGGATCTTACAGAGGCAATTTCTCAAGGTTCTATCCATTCAGATAACTCTAGATTGTGTGTCGAGTTGACCTAAGATTAGTTAACACAGGAAGTGTATTTCTTGGTTGGTTTAATCAATGTGAGAAGATCCTTTCATTGTGAGCATCAGCATTCTGGGTCTGGTCTGTGTGACAGAGGATCAATCAGGTGAGCTGAGCACTAGCATGCACACATCCTGCCCGCTCCTTCACTTTATATCCAGATCACAGCCCACCCCCCATCCTCCCAGTCCTCACCTCACATATGCCCCACCACCCACCACCACCTCTGGGTACCAACCCATCTTGGCATATCAAGTCACTATAGGACTAGGCACATCCTCTCCCACTAAAGCCAGACAGGGCAACCCAGCTAGAAAAACAGGATCTGACCCTGTACCTGATGTTAAAATATCAGGTGTTTTAACATCAGAACCTTCTGTAGCCCCATGACTAAGAAAACTCTGTTCTAAGAGGTTCAGCATGGGAAATGTGAAACTTTATGTCTCACAGTCTCCGAGGCAATTCTGATGGAGAAAATGTGGGGGTCACATTGTAGAATCCTCGGATGAAATAACCAAGCCTTGAGCCTAGTTCAGGTGGAGCTTCTGGCTTGATAAAGATTAGAAGAAGGGCTGGTGTAATGACTCAGTGGCTAAGAGCATTTGCTGCTCATCCAGGAGACTTGAGCTCTAGCTCCCAGGAATCTGCTGCCCTCTTCTGGCCTCTGTATGCACCTGCACCCATATGCACATACCCACATGCAGATTCACATACATACACATAGTTCAAGAGACAAAAATAAATCTTTGTACCAGGAAATGGCAACTAGTGGAGAAGAAAGCAAGGAGAGAAGTGTTTGATTCAGTTCAACCTCAATGACCCAGGGGACCAGATTTAACTATATAAATACTACTCCTTTCTTATCATTTCTGGCCTCTAGTCTCCACATTTTCTTCAGTCTACAACCACTTTCCATTTTATAGGATTCAGTGCCCTCTCTGTTGTCTTTACTGAGACACTCTTCATAGCTATGCTTATGTAAATACCCTACATTTAATGACCCCACACACTATAATGACAGTCCTAAATCCCATCTGAACATCAACTGTGTGTATATTTAAGTAGAGTTGCATGTGTCTTAAGTCTCTGGGATAATGATGTTTTCAAATCTCCTACAATGACTGCTTCTTCATGGCTTCTTAATGGTGTTTGATTTTTGCTTCTTGTCCTTTTTTTTTTTTTTTTTTTTTTTTTTTGTACCCATTTGCCTTCTATATTCAACAATTCAACATAGTTTTCACTACCTCAGAATGCTGTCTTTATCTTAAAAGCATTTGTTTTTTCACCTCAAATTTAGTTCTCAGAGAGTCATGGTGTTAATCACATTTAACTTCTGTTCAAAATTTGATGAAAACATTCTCTTTCTTTTCCAGACTAATAATTGTTTCCTGATATTAAAAGTGATGCATATTCTTTGTAGGAAACTGTGGACGTATCAAAAAGCAAATATAATTGCAAAAACAAACACTGCAGACACTAACCAAAGACATGTTCATTTACACTTTCTTCATTTTGAGAGTAAGCTTGACATAGTCAAGATCTGATAATGCAAACGAGTTAATATTCTGCTTTTGTTCTTTAGATATAAAATACAGTCAGTTTTGACTATAGACATCATTGTAAGGAGATCTACAGATTTCTTCTAATGAGGTAGAATGGCCCATCCTAAGGTTACATTATGCCCTAATCTCAGTTGGTCTTAGGCAGTAATGGAGGGCGTGGACACAGAGCTCTGGTGGGACTATTCATTTACTTTATGGCTATGGGTCTTTTCCCTCATATACATCTGTGCAAATATGTGGTGCTTCAGAGACCAGAAGAGGGTATCAGATCCCCATGGGCTAGAGTTACAGATGGTTGTGAGATACTGTGTGGGTCCAGAGAATTGAACTCAGGTCCTCTGGAATAGCAGGCAATGTGCATTGCTGCTGAGTTACCTCTCCAGCTCCAATCTAGTTTTTTAAATTGAATTTGATTTGGGGAGTTGGTGGGTGGTGGCACTGTACACATGAGAGCATGCATTTTGAAATCAGAGGGAAATGTATGGAAACTGGTCCTCTCCTCCCATCATGTGGCTCCCAGAGGTAGAACTCAGGTTTTAAGGCTTCACAGTAGATATTTTTACGCAGTGAGCTCTCTCTGCAGCCTGGAGTGTTTTATTTTTACGTGAGGACATTTTTCATTCAGGTTGCACATTGATGATTTGTATTAACCTTCAATGGCTTTGTTTATCTTTTTTGAGAAATTGACAAGACTATGCTATCCCATATCTGTGATATGTTACGTTCAAGTAGTGTACAATTCTTGGTACTTGTTACATCAAACCAAATCACTCAAGCAAAACTAGTCAATACTTTATCCTCAGTGGATCTAGTTTCTGCTCCTCTGGACTCATAGCATTTGGCTGTGTAATCAGTTTCTTCCTGGAAATAGTTCTCTTGGTACCTCCACACCATTCTGAGTCCACTTTAGCCATTCATTAGCCAGACTTAGGGAAGGAGACCTAGGAACAGGCCTAGGGACGACTCTAAGAAAGGCAGAGACATGAGAATCACAAGTTCAAGTCTTGAATATATTACATGCTGATTTTAAGATCAGCCTGGACAACATAATCTCAAAAGCTTTATGAAGTACAAAAGATCTTGGATCACAGAAAAATGGTAGAGTCTTCCCCAGTGAGGGCCTGTAGTATGGCTCAGTGGTAGAGCTCCTACCTAGAATCCCCCAGTGAGGGACTGGGGGTGTGGCTCAGTGGTAGAGCTCCTGCCTAGAATCCCCCAGTGAGGGGCTGAGGGGCGTGGCTCAGTGGTAGAGCACCTGCCTAGAATCCCTTAGTGAGGGGCTGGGGGTGTGGCTCCTTGGTAGAGCCTCTGCCTAGAATCCCCCAGTGAGGGGCTGGGGGCGTGGCTCAGTGGTAGAGCCCCTGCCTAGAATCCCCCAGTAAGGAGCTGGGGGTATGGCTCAGTCGTAGGCAGAGAGAACTGGAGAATGCTTGGAAAGGTGTCTGCCTGAAGTCTCAATGCTCTACTGCAGGGCTGGTCTGTGCACAGCTGTCATTCGGAGTTCCTTCCCCCATCCTTCTTGTACTTTCCTGCCTCCTCTCTGATGCTTTGCTCTGATGACTCTTGTTCTCAGTGTGCCTATGCAGGTAAAGTGCCACACAGGTAGAGGCTTCCTGAGAAAAGACTTCAAGGTAGAGATAATCATTTGAGATCCGGTCTAAAGATGACCTTTTCCCTGTCTTCTGTATGATGAATGGTGGAGTTAAATGTCGCTTTCTTTGAGAATTTTGGTGGCTTTGCTCTGCTGTTTTCGTTCTGCTAGGTGTTGTTTTGTTTTAAGAAGAATCAAAGACTTCCAAATCCCAGGTCATTTTACATATTTTTCTCCCCTTTTCTTCTTCCTGTCTGGAAACTTGTAGAATCATCATTCCCCCCCCCACCCCCCACCCCCACCCCCACACACCCTAGAGTGTTGAGTGCTATGATGATGAGCCTGGTCATGTTCCATCCAGAAGACTGACCCCAGAATAAAGTTAGGTTGCTTTTTCTTTTTTTCTTTTTCATGTGTGCACACACATGAGCTATTTGGGTTTGTTAACTTAATACAAATCTAGATATATCTGGAAGAGAATATCTTAATTGAGAAAATACCTCCATAAGATTGGCCTGTAAGGAACTCTGTAAGACATTTTCTTAATTAATGGTTGATGGGGGAGGGCCCAGCCCATGATGGGTAGTCCTGGATGGGAAAGCAGGCTCAGCAAGCCATGAGGAACAAGCCAGTAAGCAGCACTCTTCCAGGACCTTGGCTTCAGTTCCTGCCTCCAGCTTCCTGCCTTGAGTCTTTTCCCTGAAAGTTGTAAGCTGAGGTAAACCCTTTCTGCCCCCTGTTGGGTCAAGTTTTTTTTTTTTTTGCATCAATAGAAACTCTAACTAACTAACTAACAAAGCAGATGTGTATATTTTACCCATGTTGGTATCCACACGTACTTGGGAGTCCACTTGGAGGCTCAGATTCATACCAGCAGTCACCTTTCATTACTCTTACACCTTAGTCATAGAGACAGTGTCTCTCTGTCAAACCCACAGCCAGTCAATATGGATTCTACTTAGCCAATTTATTTTGGGGATCACCTGTCTCTGATTTCTAGGTCTAGACTTGTAGAGTTTTGGGGGATCCCAACTGTAATCTTTATGTGTGTGTGTGTGTGTGACAAACACTTTAACTTAAAAAAAAAATCAGTCTCCAGATTTTTTTTTTTTCCGAGACAGGGTTTCTCTGTGTAGCCCTGGCTGTCCTGGAACTCACTCTGTAGATCAGGCTGGCCTCGAACGCAGAAATCCACCTGCCTCTGCCACCCGAATGCTGGGATTAAAGGCGTGTGCCACCATGCCCAGCTTGTTTAAAAAAGATTTTTAAACAAGATTTTTTAAAAAATGATTTTCACTTTCAATTATGTGCACATGTGTTTGCATGTATGTATGTCCACGAGAGAGAGAGAGAGAGAGAGAGAGAGAGAGAGAGAGAGAGAGGGAGAGGGAGAGAGAGAGAGAGAGAGAGAGAGAGAGAGAGAGTGTGTGTGTGTGTGTACGTGTGTGTACATGTGCTTCAGCACTGAAGTTACAGGCAGCGAATAGTCCATCATGGTGTTGTAAACCAAACTCGGGTCCTCGGAGAGATCAGCAAGTGCTCTTGACCACTGAATCAGTTCTCGAGCCCCTTGGCTTTTTTCAAAGTTAGGGTTTTATCCTCTACTACAGGAAGCCCTCGTACTCTCAGTGATCCCCTCGGTCTCTCAAGGGCTGGGATTACAGGGAGGGTAAATGTCTTTGGGTTGACTTGGTTTTGTTGTTTTTGAGAATTCTTCCTATGAAATCCAGTCTGGCCTGGAACACTTGATCTCCAGTATTTGCTTCCCGAGTGCTGCGACACAGGTGTACATCACCACACCTAATTTTTTTCTCATTAATATATATTTAACTATATAGAGGGATAGGTTTAATTATACCATTTTCATAGATGCAAATAATATACTTTGGTAATATTCACCTCACCATGACCCTCATCTCCTTCTCTTCCCCTTTCCTTCCCACACCCTGAGACTCCCACTCTACTTAAGTGTTTTTCTCCTGCCCTTCAATGCCATATATGGGAGATTACACCCTATCCTGGTTAGCCTGACTTCTCAACTTAACACAGCCTATGAGCATCTGTCCAGAGAACCTTAAGGGAATGATGCCCAGATCAGATTAGCCTGTGACCATGTCTGCAGAGAATTTGTTTTGACTGTCAATTGATGCAGAAAGGCTCAGCCCACTGTGAGAGGTGCGTTCCCTAGGCAGGTGGGCTAGGACTTGAGCCTTCAAGTGAGTCGGCGTACAGTGTTCCTCTATGGCTCTACTTCAGGCTTGAGTCTTACATTCCTTCCCAGGATCCCTCAAGGGTGGATAGTGACCTGGGAGTATTAAAACAAGCTCTTTCATCCCCAGGATTCTTTTGTTAGTATGCTTTATCATAGCAACAGATAAGAAACTAGAACACTCCTTCCCTGTGTGTTCTTCCCTCCTCATTCCATGTTGCCCATTGTTCCAGCCTTGGACATGGCCTGGGGGTCACGACCCCCAGGTCACATATCAGATATTCCTCATATCAGATATTTACATCATGATTCATAACAGTAGCAAAATTACAGTTATGAAGTAGCAATGAAATCATATTGGGGGATCACCAACATGAGGAACTGTATTAAAGAGTCTCAGCCTTAGGAAAGCTGAGAACCACTGGCTGAGCTAAACTCTCTAATTTCCCCCTCTTTCCTTATAAAAATCTTTTTTATTTGTCTGTGTCCTTTTCTTTTTCTTCCACTTTCTTCCTTCCCTTCTCCTTCCCCCGTCTTGAACTTTTTCTGCTCTTATAGCTTTAGATCCAGGCTTTTTTTTTTTTATTACCCAAAAAGTTCTCTTTGATAACATATTGTCTTGACTTAATGGAAGCAATATGTTTCCTTATTCCCTGTAGGATGGTAATACTTTGTGTGTGTGTGAGAGAGATTTTGCTTTTAGTGTTTTTTCCTGAACAGTCTGTTTCCACAAACGGCCTTTCTCTCTCTGGTCTTTGCCTTTTATCTTCTGAGCTAGAAGCTTGCCCCAGATGTCCAAGATATTTGTTGATCCTTATTTTCTACTCCTAATGACCCCCTTAAATGGCACTTGCACACCAGAAGTTAGGGGGAGGATGGAGGCTTACCATTTAATAAGCATCAAAGTTCAGTTAGAAAAAGAGAGAGATGTCCTGGAGATGGTGGCAACAGCTGTACAATACTCTGGCCTTAACACTTCAGATAGCTAAAATGTGATCTATTGTGTCCTAGCCACACCCCAGCCCCTCCCTGGGGGATTCTAGGTAGTGGATCAACCACTGAGCCACACCTCCAGCCCCTCATGGGGGATTTGAGGGAGGTGTTTTGTTGTGGAGCTATATCTCCAACCTTGGCTGTGTTTGTGGTTTTGTTGAGATGGTGTCTTACTATATAGCCTAAGCTAGCCTTCAACTCATATTCCTCCTTCCTCAGTTTCCCTAGCACTGGGACTCATAAAGTGTATACCACCATATCTAGTGCTTATCACTCAGTTTATAATGTTGATTAGACCCTATAGTCTCCAAAGCTGTGACTTAAAATAGTCCTTTGCTCTATATGTATGATATGCATTTTAATACCAGGAAACGAACACACCACCTGCTACCAGTCATTACATCTTGTGGGATTTTGTGTGATCTGGTAGGCTACATATCTCATCATTGATACCATCTTTAGAACGAGTACATCTGGTGGTAGCCGCTCTTGTTTAGTTGTATTCAAAAGTCGGGCTAGGGTTAGAAAACTTTTTTTTTTTTCCTGAGTGGAAGGTTCTACCCTCTGGTCTTCTAGAAAGGACTTTGGAGAAGCATCCACCTGGCATTGTTCACTTTTCTTCTGGGTTTATAATTGCTGAGATAGAAGAAGTCTTGTGTTTGGGGGAGATAACATTCTCCCTGAGTTGGGGAGGCTCTGATTGACAGAGGTAGGAGATACGGTGTTATCACAGGGCTCCATGCTTGGCCAGGCACTTTTCCCGTGAGCAGCACCTACCTCTCCTTCTGCCTGGAAAGAGCTTCCTTAATCATAAATGATTCTCGTTGTTGCCTCCAACCTGATCACGGCAATGTGACAGCAGAGGCTCAGTGGCTCTGTCATCACGGCTAGGCGACACATTTGCATTTCCGTGCCTGCACTTTTTAGGCCGTTTGTGTTCAGGGTGGTGAGAAATAAGGACCATGTATGTAACTACATCTGAGAGAGAGAGAGAGAGAGAGACAGAGAGAGAGAGAGAGAGAGAGAGAGAGAGAGAGAGAGAGAGAGAGAGAGAACACTCCAGCCAAAGCTCTCTATGCCACCTGGCTTTAAAAAGAAGAATAAAGATCTCATGAGACAGCTCAGTGGTTAGGAACACTTGCTGCTCTTGCAGAGGACCTGAATTTGAGTGGCTCACAACTGCCCGTAACTCCAACTCTAGGAGATTTGACACCTTCGTCTGGCTTTTACGGATGCCTGCAGCCACTCGTATGCACCCATAGAGACCTACACATACATACAATTAAAAATAAATCTTGGGAAAAAATAAACACTGAACACACACAGCAGTAACAAAACCCATTTAATTTGAAGCAAATAAAAATGTGTAGCAAATGACAAAATGAGGCACTAAGTCCCTTCACTTGGTTTCCCATGACGGTAACGTCCCACTAAACGCTATAGCACCATTATATTCAAGTTGTCTTGAATTTCATCTGAAGAACTCCTCCTGACTTCAACTGTTTTGTAGTTTTTTGTGTTTATATGTCGTTCTATGTGGTTTTACTCATTTTTAAACTCCTAAAGATTAGTTCTAAGGCTTCATATAACCCATCACTGGGAGACTATACAAATGCTCTACTGCTGAGCCACGCCCCCAGCCCCTCCCTAGGGGATTCTAGGCAGGGGCTCTACCACTGAGCCACGCCCCCAGCCCCTCCCTAGGGGATTCTAGGCAGGGGCTCTACCACTGAGCCACGCCCCCAGCCCCTCACTGGGGGATTCTAGGCAGGGGCTCTACCTCTGAGCCACGCCCCCAGCCCCCTCACTGGGGGATTCTAGGCAGGGGCTCTACCCTGAGCCACGCCCCCAGCCCCTCACTGGGGGATTCTAGGCAGGGGCTCTACCACTGAGCCACGCCCCCAGCCCCTCACTGGGGGATTCTAGGCAGGGGCTCTACCACTGAGCCACGCCCCCAGCCCTTCACTGGAGGATTCTAGGCAAGTCCTATCACACACTCAAGAGCCACACACTCAGCCTCTTACAGAGAAATTCCAGTTCTGATTTGCTGTTCACCTTTCATTGTTTGTTTCTTTGTTTGTTTGTTTCTGAGATAGTGTCTCCTGTTAAGATTCTTGATAAGTAGACTAAACTGGCTATCCAGTATACTCCAGAGATCCTCCCGTCTCTACCTTTCTAGACCTAGGATTGCTAGTAAACATCACCATATCTGGCTTTTTTTTTTAATGTGGATTCTGAAGAATTGATTCTTGATTCTTGTAGAGCAGTGGTCTCAGCTTGTGGCCGGAAACCTCCAAAAGGCCATCAGAAAACACAGATAGGAATATTACAATTCATAACAGTAGCAAAATTACAGTTACAAAGTAGCAATGAAATAATTTTATGGTTGGGCTCACCACAAACGAGGAACTGTGGTAAAGGGTGGCGGCGTTAGAAAGGTTGAGATCCACTGTTGTAGAGCAAGTTTATTCTGACTGAGTGGTACTCCACTTTAGTCTCCCTTTAGTAGAAGACATGTGTCCATTTCTGCAAGTTGTTTCCAGAACATCTTGAGACACTTCTGTGTGGGCATTTCCTGAAACCCCACTGGAGCATTTGACTCAGGCCTGGGACTCTCACCATGAGCTCAGACCCCACATTGCCAGAGAAAGGGAATTAGTCACCTGACTTGCTTTGGTTTTCCCATCTCTGACTGCCAATTGCATTTAAAGAAAACCCAAGGAAGGAGCGGTCCAGGGCTGAGACACCTCCCTGTGGTCTTGAGAGCTTTTCATGTCCTCTGTTTTGTTCTGCTTGGCTCCTTAATGATGGTGACTCCTGCTATTTCAAGGGAAAGAGGTTTGCTGGCTTCAGAGCATTCCGAATCAATATCACAGTAAATAAGAAACATAATGAAAGAAAAACACACTCCAGCCTGTAGACAAATTTTATCGCTTAAATCCACAAGTTGTTAGGGTCGGCTGCAGATACCAGATATTGGACTGCCCTTCCACCCCCGCTGTGTGTGTATGTGTGTGTGTGTCTGTGTGCATGCACATGCATGCAATCTTGCACACAAGTGTTCAGAGGACAGGCTCAGATACTATCTCTCAGGTGCTATGTACTTTTTTCTCCTTCCTTCCTTCCTTCCTTCCTTCCTTCCTTTTTCTTTCTTTCTTTCTTTCTTTCTTTCTTTCTTTCTTTCTTTCTTTCTTCCTTCCTTCCTTCCTTCCTTTCTTCCTTTCTCTCTCTCTCTCTCTCTCTCTTTCTTTCTTTCTTTCTTTCTTTCTTTCTTTCTTTCTTTCTTTCTTTCTTTTGAGATAGAGCTTCTCATTATTTTGAAACTTGTGAAATAGGTGATACTTGCTAGCTAAAAACCCTTGAGATCTTCCTGTCTCTACTTCCCCCAGAACTGGGATTACAAGTTTTTGCTGAGCATTATTTTTTAGATAAATTAGTTCTGAGGGTTGAATTCATGTGCTCATGACAGCATGGCAGGCACTTCAGCCAGTGAGCCATCTTCCCAGGCCTTGGCTGCTTGTCATATGGGCAGGATGGAAAATGCCATCTTACTTTGGGATAACCACTGTAGACATTATGAGCCTTGGTCGTCAGATACTGTAACTTGTACTTATTACTGTTTGGAAGGTGTATTTATTGACTTACTTATTTGTGGGCATGTGTGTGTGTGCCACAGAACATGTGTGGCAATCAGAGGACAATTGTGTGGGTCAGTTCTCCCACACGAGTGTCAGGGATGGGACTCAGGTAGTCAGGTTTGGGGTCGAGTGCTTTTACCCACTGAACCATCTCATTGGCGCACAAGGGGGGAACTCTGAACGGATGAAGCAGAAAGCAGGAATTTTTTGACAGTAGAATTGAAAGCCATAGAGATTTTTCTTTTCCCGGAGCCTCTTATGGACACACAACTTGGGGCAGTGTATTGAGTTCAGCACTTTGGTATTCAGAAACATGCCGTCTCTTCTCTTGTCATTGGCTTTCTTGTTTCCTTCCTTTTATCTCACCACAGTGCTGCCTTGTAAGTGCTTTCCAATACCACAAAAACATTCCTCTTAAATCTCCTCCATTCTTCTTGAAGCTTCTTACTCTTGCCCCTTTCCACCCAACCCCTCACTCCAGCCCTTGCCTCCATAGTCAACTAGTACATTATTTAAGTCTGTAAAACTGGAAGATGCTCAGAGAATAAAATATGTAAGATAGCCATCTTCTGTGTTAGTGAATTCTGTATGTGTGTGTTCCCATGTGTATAGCACACTTGTATGTGCGTGTACATGCATGTGCTAGAGGTGGTGGTGGGGAACAAGTACTCATATTATGTGCCTTCCTTTATCATTCTCCTCTGTAAGTACTGAGACAGGGTCTCTAATGGATCCCAGATCTCACCGAGTCCCACCAGCCTAACTACCTAGTTTGTCTCAGAGATCACTTGGGTCAGCCTCTCTAGTGCTAGATTACAGGCAGCCACCACACTGCCTGGCTTTTACTTGGGTTCTGAGAGTCTGAGCTCCAGTCCTCCAGTTTGCACACAGTAAGCACTTTATCTACTGAGCTGTCCCCAACGCCATTTCCGCATGTGTCCTCACCCTGAGTCTACTTTCATCCTAGCATTTCAGAGATGGACGTGTGCCTGTGTCTTGGCATTAGTATCACAAGAGTTTTGTAACACCTTGGCTCATTCAGTTTGGTGGTTATGATGGTTTGTCTTCATTGCCAACTTGGCTGGATTGCCAGTCACCTAGGAGACATGCCTCTGGTTTCATCAGTGTGTCTCTGGTTGTTTCCAAAGAGGTTTAACTTAGGACTGAAGACCCTCCCTGAATGTGGGTAGGGCAGTCCTATAGACTGGGTCTCAGAATGAATAAAGAGGAAGTCAGCTGACGCCTTCCCTTTCTCTGCTTCTTAATCCACTCAGACGTGAAGATTCAAACTCACACTACTGCTGCCATACCACCACCACCCTGCCATGACTGACAAAATCCTTCTAAACTGTGGGTCAAAGGTATACCCCTCTTCTTGTAAGGCATTTGTTCAAGAGCTTTGAGAAAAGTAACTAACACAGTAGTGTTATCTAAACCCCCAGAAGGTTTGCCTCACACTGATGACCATGCTATCTTGATTGGCCCATGAGTCACTTCTGCTTGAAGCATTGACTGCGTCAGTGGAAAGCAACTTAGAAGGGTCAATATCTATTTCCAGTCCAAAACATGAAACTGTAATGCTGGATCAGCATCCTATGACTGATGTAGACCCCCATTCCCCTTCACTGTTGGGAATTCGGGTTTTAAATGGAATGATCTGGTAGCTAGACTTATTTGTTAATTTGCACAAGTAGAGTCACCTAGGGAGCATCCCAGTGAGGGATTGTGTGCATTGGCTGACCTGTGGATGTGTCTGTAACAGATTGTCTTTGTTTTTTAAAATATCTTATATTTACTAAAATGTTATTATAAAGAACTTGCAAATAAAAGAAAAATTACACAATGAAATTGACCAGACCCCAAAGTCTATACTTTTAAAAGAATTTCTATATAAAGTCGCCATTCTAAAGCTCTGGGACTTCAATTGGATTTTACATTTCCACTATTGAATATATTTTTATATACTTATCCACCAATAAAAAAAACAAATAAAAAATGAAAAACCCATGAAATATTTAAAAATAGAACAACAATTAGTTTTATATCTTTTTATGACTCAAGGGTCCACCACCTGAACTCCAGCTCTTCCTTATCACCCAATATTTCCCCTTTCTTATTTCCCTCTATACATGTTATGGTGTACAGTGGGGGATTGCCTTGGCTGTTAATTGATTTGAAAAGGCCCAGCCCACTGTGGGTGGTACTATTCCCTAGGCAGGGGGTTTCCGAAATGCATAAGAATAGAGCAATCAAGCTTAGCATAGGCAGTGAAGCAAGTGAGCAAGTGAGCATGCATTTCTCTCTGCTCTTGACTGGAGATGTGATGTGACTAGCTGTTTGAACCTTCTGCCCTGACTCCTCCACCATAAGAGATTGTAACCTGGACTGTGAATTGAAATAAATCTTTCTTCCCCTCAGCTGCTTGATGCCAGGATTTTTTTCACAGCAACAGACATGTAAGTAGGACAAAGGGCATGTATTTTTCTGGGTGCTTTATACATAGTCACATTTGTTCTCCCTATTTCCCTAGGTAGTATGTAATGTGGTACACACTGGTAACTTTTTTGCAAGCAAATGTGCTTTGGAGCCTCTGGAAGGAATGTGTCCTCAAGACAAGTTCATGTCAGGTGTCAGAAGGTTCCTGCAAACAGACAGATATCAGATTTCATAATTTCACAAGATGTGGGCAAAGGAATCACTTAGAAATATGGGCTTGGAAAGCTTACTGACTCTTTCTTGGTCTCTATGCATTGTTGCAGTAAAACACCCAAGACTGGATAATTAATCAAGAATGGAACTGTAGAATTTTGTGCTTAATGTTCTGAGACCTAGAAAGTCCCAGGTCAAGGTACCAGCAGATTAGGTGTCTGGTGAAGGCTCGTTTTACTCTTGTGTCTTTACATAGTGAAAGGGACCAACTAGCTTCTTTGGGTCTTTCATAAAGTCTTATCCTATTCATGAGACTCCCCATTATACAGCTGTCTCTAATCAGGGAGGTTAGCTTTTATTGCTATTGTTACAGTATTGGACCTTGAAACAGGGCTTTGTATATGATAGGCAAGAGCCAGGACACTAAGTGATGACCCCAGGCTATTACTGGGACAATTAGGCAGATGTTCAACCGCTGAGCCACACCCTCAACCCTTAGTTGAAATTCCAGGCAAGAGCCCTACTGCTGAGCCATGACCCTAGCCTTTTACTGTGGGATTCTTGTTAAGTGTTCTGCTGCTGACACTCATGGCCATTCTCTGGGTGATTCTGGGAACAGCTGTTCTACTGAGCCACACACCAGCTCCTCCCTGGAGGATTCTAGACAGGTACTCTACCACTGAGCCATGCCCCCAGGCCCTTACTGGGGGATTGTAGGTAGCCCTTCTACTTTTGAGCTATATTCTTAACTCTGTTTTAAATATTATTTGTGGGCTTTGTCTCATTCTATAGCCTAGTCTGTCCTTGAACTCATAATCCCCCTGTCTCAGCATCCTAAGCGCTGATATTACAAGAATATCTCATTGTGCACAGGCAGGGGTTTGGTTTCCATCCTATGAATACTGGGGTGACACAAACCCTCCCTGTACTTCCATCTTCTCATCTATAAACTGATGATCATAACACCTTTTAACCTAAACGGAGTCTCCAAGGGGGGTATGAAGAGTTGAATTAGGTAAAGTCACAGTCGTCAGCGGCCCTCAATAAAGACCCAATAAGCATTAAAGAAAGGATTGTGCCTCATTAAAGTGTGTGAGACATCCTCATTAGATTATGAAAGGGGGTCTAATCTCACTGAATAGTGTATTCTGGAGCTTTTCCTGATTAGCTGACATTTTTACTCAGCTTCGTTAGCAATTTGGCGATATAAATATTTCATTAGTGATAGATCCAAGCCGAGTACTTGGGATGTTTAAAACATAGTGATTATCAGGGTAGGGACTCTGTCTTGCTGAAGCCAGCTTCACCAGGCTTATTATCCTTTTGACTGTTCCTTGACCTGGATGCCCTTCACAACCACTCAAGGGGGCTACCTCTCTGTCTATATATTTTGTAAAGAAGTTATTTTATTCTGTAGTTATATATGTCTCTCTCTCTCTCTCTCTCTCTCTCTCTCTCTCTCTCTCTCTCTCTCTCTCGTGTGTGTCATGTGGATTCTGGGAGGCAAGCCTGGGTCCTCTATAAGAACAGTATCTGATCTTAGTGGCTGAGCCCTCTATCCAGCCTTGCACACCCCCCTTTTAATATGAGTTCTGGGGAATCAAAGTCACTTATTCATGCTATTAGAGTAAGTACTTTAGCCACTAAGCCATCTCCCTCACCCCCAACTCCCAATTTTAAAGAGAATATTTAGACATTTTTGTTGTTGTTGTTGTTGTTATTGGTTTATCATGGAGGGAAAAGTACGGTGGTTGTAGGGGCTTTTAGCTGAGGTGATACATGCAGTGGCCAACAGAGAGTGTGTCAAGTGGTACAAACTTGAGGTGGCTCACTCAGATCCAGATGGAACAGGAATCAGAGAGAGAGAGAGAGAGAGAGAGAGAGAGAGAGCAGAACGCCAACCCTTAGTGGGCTTGCTCTTTTTGTTTTGTTTTGTTTCATGCAGCCCATGCATTGCCAATGACTTTTCCTGGTTAGACTCAACACACACACACACACACACACACACACGCACACGCACACGCACACTCGCACACACACACACACACACACACACACACACACACACACACACACACACCTCTATTCTCTCCACAGTGAGAATGTATGATGGACCAAGGTCCAACTGGTAAACCAGTGAGGGTTTTTTTTTTTTTTTTTCATGTTACTAACAGGAGTTTGGGTTAGTGGTAACTTAGAGAAGCAGACTCAAGGGCAGTTGTATTGCTAATAATCACTAATATCACACCAAGAGGGATGATGTTGAAGGCTAAAGCCTTGGAGCTCTCTTGTATGACTTGCTGGCAGCTCAATGGGTCTGAAAATCCCCTCCAGACAGCCCAGGTAATCCATCACCCCTCCTACCACTTTTTCCTGCATCTTTAACCTTGACAGGAAGAGTCTGGTGAGTCTTGTCCTTTTCAACATTCCAGACATGTGAAGTCTCTTTAGTTCCTGAGTCTCAAGGCCCCCACCTCCTTCCTGGGGGGAAATGGCTACACAACAGTGGCAGAGTACCATAGTCATTAAAGATGGGTTTCCCCCCCCCCCCCCCCATCTAACCACCTCTGGAATCTCTTTTACAGACATACCCAAAGATGTGCCTCAGTAACCCTTAATCTAATCAAGGAGACTGTAAAGATTAGCTAGTCATTGGTCTTGGTTCAGCTGCATTTTATATATTTAGTGGGCTGGTTATTTTAGGCATAAAGATCTTTTCATGCACACCTGGGAATCTTGGAATTTTAAGTCTATTTTTTGGAGCTGATTTGCACATACATAAAATATGAAACTATCTCAGGAAAAAAAATGATGCTTGAGAAATGTAAAGTGTCCTGATGAATATCTGTGATAAAACCTTATCTTCTGAGATGAATGTGATTGAACCCCAGTGAACTGGGAGCCCTCACTGTGGGTGCAGCCAAAGGCTGGTCCTGGGATGATCCTGGGGTACTCACAAGATGCAAGGACTGGGTGCTTCCCCGAGAGGGGTGCGGCAGTCCATTCATCCAGTCTGAATGACTGAGAATCATAGCTGAGAATGATCCCAAACTCCTGATCTTTCTGGCTCCGCCACTATAGCTCTAAGGTTACAAATGTGGACCATAATCAACAGTTTCCACTGGAAGGTCCTTCTGGGAGAAGGAATCTTATCTAAGTGTCCTATTTGATCCTTCCAGCTTTTGGTGACTCAGAAGAGAGTACAGAAGACCAGCCAGGAACAAAGATCAACCATGGAGAAATTGATTGGTAGTGTCCTATTTATTTAGCTTTAATGGCCAACTTAACATGGTCTAGAATCAACTGAGAAGGGAATCTTACTTAAGGAATTTCCAGGTCAAATCTGGGGTAGGCATGTTGTGGGGAGGAACATTCTCTTGATTTTCATTGATATAGAAGATCAAGCCCACTGTGGGCAGCACCATTCCCTAGGTAGGTAGTTCTGGACTGTATGATGTTGAGGTTTTGTCTGTTGCTACGTATTGTAATGCTAAATTCTATACTTAGAGGTCTAGGCCTACAAGTGAATTCTCACATTTGCCTGGCTTTATTGGGTGAACCTTGTTCCTTAATTTAAAACTGATGAGGTTTGGTCTGTTGCTATGTATTGTAATTAGAAATACTGGGCCTGGTTGCCCCAGGGAAGATGAGGTCCACATGTACACCTAGTGATGCTTTGTAACCTTGTCCTTCAAGTTACCCCTGATTGGTGAATAAAGATGCCTCCAGCCTAGAGCTGGGCAGAAGAGAGATAGGTAGAGTTTTAGTTCCCAGGCTTGGGGTCTGAGGCAGGAGATCACAGGGGAAGAGGAGATGGTAGAGAGAGGAGAAGATGCCATAGGGTTAGTATATCAAGAAAATATGGCCACAAGGGCTTGCCTATTGGAATAAGAGTGTCCCAGATAAAACATGTCAAATTATAACTCAGGGTTATTGATAGGGAAGTAGATACTAATAGCTTAGAGGGTTTATATGTGCCCAGTTCTAGTGCTTGAAAGGTGTCTATTTTATATCTTTTATCTTGGAACCAAGTGATGTAAGGAGGGATTGAAACCTCTGATTGATATTAAATATTTACCAACAGTATAAATAAGCTAGATGAGCAGGAGCCTGTCAGAGATTCAGCAAGGAGCATCTCTGATAATTCCTACTGTACTTCCTTGTCTGTGCGTGAGTTCCCTGGTCAGAGGAATTGTAAGCAGTCCTGCCTTCAGGTCTCTGTTTGAGCTCTTGCACTGCCTTGCCTCAGTGATGGTTTGAACTGAAAGTGTAAGTCAAATGAACTCTTCTCTCCCCTAAGTTGCTTTGGTCAGAGCGATTGATCATAGGAACAGAATGGAACAAGCATAGACTGGAGCACATACACACAATTTTAAGGTAATAAATTTTTTTTTTTTTTGGAATATGTTTTTGGAAGAGACCAAAGGGCTGGCAAGACGGTGAGCAAGTAAAGATACTGGCTGCACTAGCACGATGACCAGAGTTCAGTCCCCAGAACTCACACGAGGATGGAACAAGAGATCAAGTCCACAAAGCTGTCCTCTGACCTCTACACCGTGCCACAACACATACACATACATCTCTCCCTGTCCACAGTAATGATACATAAAGCGTTTTCAAAGTATTTTTTTAAATGAGCAAGGCTAGAAGACACAAGAGGTCATGTATTGTGTGAGTCTAACTTTCTGACTTATCCAGAATAAGCAAATTCAGAGAGACAGAAATAGTTATCAGTGGTCAGCAAGGGCTGGGGCAGCTGGTAAATGAAAGCAAGTCTTTAGAGCAGTGGTTCTCACCCTTCCTCATGCCGAGACACCTCAACACAGTTCCTCATGCTGTGGTGACCTCCAACAATGAAATTATTTTCATTGCTACTTCATTTTCATAAGTTTTCATTATTACTTCATTTAAAATTATGCTCATTTGCTACTGTTAGGAATCATCACATATATATCTGATGTTTTCAGTGGTCTTAGGTGACCCCTGTGAAATAGCCATTTGACAACACCCCCCCCCCCCCCATAGAAGAGTCATGACCCATAGGTTGAGAAAGGCTGTAGGGGTTTTAGGATTCATGATCAGGGTGATGATACAGTCCTAGGACTCCACAGGTGCTACCTGAACATTTCCAGATGTTGCACATGGTAACTTTTCTATTATGTGTGCTTCTGGGACTTTCCGTGTTGGCATAATTCTCCTCTGGGCTGCTGGCAAACTGCGCCGAGTCTGACTGTATTACACCAGCTTCAAGACAAGCCAGGGAACTTGCATTTTCACTGGCTCCTGGGTGACTCGGACTCTGAGGATGCCTGGCTTGAAGGCAGGCACTGTTGTTCTGTTTTCTAATTGGAACACGCCATATGTGCTGTTCACTCCTCCCCAGCTGCCTCAACCCACACATTCCTAGGGAGCAGCAGGTCCCTTAACTCAGCAGCTGTGGGCAGAGAGTGGCGTCGGTAATCAGAGTAGCATTGGTGGGGGGGTGAGAGGGGGGCTGATGACGGCAGCAACAATAAAGACCTGGTTTGGGCATTATAATTGTCACTCACCCCTCACCTCCTGCATTTTTGCCTTCTACAGTTTTGGTTACCTGTAGTCAATCATAATGCAGTCTCCTCCTTCTCCTTCTCCTTCTCCTTCTCCTTCTCCTTCTCCTTCTCCTTCTCCTTCTCCTTCTCCTTCTCCTTCTCCTTCTCCTTCTCCATCATCATCATCATCATTGTCATCATCAATTACAATGCAAAATAATAATAATAATAACATATCTAAATGAAAAGTTCAAAAACAAATACTTTGTAGGTTTTAAAGATTTTTGTTTAATTGTTATGTGCCCTTATAGTCACATAGACACAGACAAGTGCAGGTGGGCGCACACACACGTCACTTCTCAGGCTATACTTCAGGCCTGCCAGTGACTGCAATGCAAGTGCATTCTAGAACACTCTCAAGCTCAGATCAGTTCTTCTTGTGCCCACATTTTGAGAGAGCAGGGTCTGATTATTCTCAGCCCAGAGCCCTAACGACGTGTGAGGGTGGAGGGGTGTGGTGATCCACTGTGTGGATCCATGAAACTCCATCCAGCCCCTGACCCAGTGGCCATCTCCCAAGCCCCTGAGCATGTGGACCAGAGCTTCTTGCATTGATTTTGGAAGTAGGTTGAGGTGAGTCTCCTGGGTTAGTCCTTGATTCTAACCAGGGCTCTGAGACAAGGGAATACCCGCGGCGCACTCTGTAACACTGTGGAGGGTGAGTAGCCTGGATAGAATTCTGTACTAACATCCTTCTCCACTAGTTTGTACTATCCAATCCCGTCTCACTTCCCGTTCACGCTCCCGGAGCCTGGATGACAGCTGTGGCTTTTATTGTTAAGGAGCCGATGATCCTCCCTTGCTATTCCCTTCTGATCATGGGCGGCATTTCCCCCTCCCCAACTCCCCCAAATACTGTTTATCAAAACCTTCAGCCACACGACGATTCCCAGATGGCACCTGGCCAATTTAGTATTGAATTTCCTCTAGTCCTGGAAGGTAAACATTTATCTCTGCAGAAATGGGTTTTTGTTTTCTTCCTTAGTTTGTTTGAGGAGAGAGAGAGAGAAAAAAAAATACTTACATAAAGTGTTAAGAATAACTTTATTTTTTTTTTCTCCCAGCATTAGGGATTGAACCAAGGCCCTGGATATGCACTGCCACTGAGCAACACCCTCAGCTCTTTCTATTCATATGCACATGTGTGCGTGTGTATTGTCCGCACGCACATGCACACATGTGCTCCCATGGGGGCCTGAGTAGAGAGGCCAGGAGTTGATGCTCAGTATCTTCTTTAATCATCTTCCACCTTAATCCTTAGAAACAGGATCCGTCATTAAACCTGGAGCTAGGCTGGCAGTCACAAAGCCTCAGGGACCTTCCTGTCTACATCCTCCCCCACCTAGCATTGGGATTACAGGTTCATGTCACCGAGCCTAGCTTTTAATGGGTGCTGGGGATCCAATCTTGAGTCGTCAAGCTTGTATAGCAAGTGATTTACCATGCGCCATCTCCACAACCCCATTTCTTTCTCAGATGCTTTTTTTTCCCAAACGAATAGTGTTTAATCCATTGCCACTGGCAGGACTTCCAATTGGCCACCATATTAACTGTGTTCTGGTAGGCTTATCAGTCTTTGCACAGGTGAAAGACTTCCCCAGCCCGGTGGTGTTATATTTTTCTGTGCAAATGTGTGCTGCAGTGGTGAGTGTTCGTCCCCTTACTCTCTGCCTAACTTTTATACCATCTCCCTTAATACTTCTGTTCCAAATAGTTTCTTTGTATGGCTAGCTGAAGCACTTTCATCTGTGCCCATTATTTGTCACCTCTGACATGGCTTCCTCAGGCTATCTGCACAGCTCTGCAATTCTCATTCAGATTTCTTAAAACCCTGTGGAGGAAAAGAAGAGAAATAAGATTAATTGTGAGAGGCCGAGGGATGGCTCACAGGTAAAGGAGCTTGCCAGAAACCTTGACAACATGAGCCATATGGTAGAAGGAGAGAATGAACGCCTGCCTGAAAGTTGCCCTTTGTCTTCTACACACACCCTGGGTATGTAGATCACATCCTGGGGTAGTGTCTTAGGTGTGAACAGACACCGTGACTAAGGCAACTCTTACAAGGACAACTTTTAATTGGGGCTGGCTTTTAGATTCAGAGGTTTAGTTCATTACCGAGGCAGGAGCATGACAGCGTCCAGGCAGGCATGGTGCAGGAGGAGCTGAGAGTTCTGCATCTTCATCTGAAGGCTGCCAGGAGAAGACTGACTCCCACATGGTCAGGAGGAAGGTCTTATTACCCACCTACACAGTGACACACTTCCTCTAACAAGGCCACACTTACTCCAACAAGCCATGCCTCCTAATAGTGCCACTCCCAGGGCCAAGCATATTCAAACTACTACAGATGTGGAAGGGCTAGCATTTGAACAGGTGAGATGGGGGTTCAGTGTGGAAGGACCATGTAGAGACCTCTTTTCCCTCCCACCATGCCAGCCCTTGACCAACAGGAGCTTCCAAATCTCATCTTTTCTCACTTCTTGTTCATCAATACACTATCCTGTCTTCTTCCAGGTGCCACGTGGCTATATCTTTAAAGAACCAAACCCATGATGCAGAGAGGCCAGCCCCTACACATGCAGAAACCAAATGCCTTTCAATGGGCAAAAGCTGTCAAGTATCCTTAAGATTCGAAGAACCCTCACAGCATCTGCTAAAGGACTGTTAGCACTCTCTACAGCAAAGGCACATAAAAGAGCTGTGTACAGTGGTGCATTCCTCTAACTCCAGTCCTGAGATGACAGGAGGCTCCCTGAGACTCCTTGGGTGGCTTGTCTAGCTGAATTAGCAAGATCCAGGTTCAGTGAGAGATTCAGACTCCACAAAACAAACCAACCAACCAACCAAACAAACAAACAAATCTGATGTTGGCACACACCTTTGATCTTTGCACAAGGGATACAGAGCTAGCTTCATGCCAAGAAGGGTGTTGAGTTCTCCGTGGCTTTTTTTACCACTTCCTTTTCATCTGGTATTATTACTTTTCCTCATCGATATGACGAAATCCCCGATGAAAGTCACCTAAGGAACAGAGTTTACTGTGGCTCACAGTTTCAGGGCACAGTCCATCCTATCAGGGAAGGCATGGCGGCAGGAGCACAAGGCAACTGGTCATTGTGTCTGCAGTCAGGAAGCAGAGAAATGAATGCTGGGACTCTATTGGCCTTCTCTTTTTTATTTAGTCCAGAACCGCAGCTTATACACGGTGCCACTGACATGCAGTATGGGCCTTCCCACCTCATTCAACCTAATCCAGAGATGCTCCTCCTAGATGATTCTAGATTCTGTTAAATTGACAGTCAGTGTTAACCATCCATGTGCGTCATAGCACAGCTGTCTTAGATTTGTGTATGGAGATGTATTCTAACTTCCTATCTTACAGAGAGTTAAAATTCCTCACACACCAACCTTTTTTTTTTTTTGCAATCAAAGAACTTTCTGGTGTTTTATAATGTTTATTTTCAATACTTTTAAGCTATGCATATCTGTATATCGTCATATATGTTTGTGTGAATATGTGTGCATGCATGCAGATGTCCACAGAGGCCAATAGAAAGCATCAGGTCACCTAGAGCTGGAGTTACAGGTGGTTTTGAGCCATCTCTGTGGGTTCTGAGAACCGAACTCTGGTACTCTCCACCAGGTGTTAGTATTCCTAGCTATTACATTAGTACTACGTAGATATTCAATCCCCTCACAGCATTTGGGGTACAGATCTGAGTTGACTTATTCATGCGTTTCTTGCATTTTGTCATTTACAGAGGAGCTGAAGGCCCCCTTGGAAGAGTACGTCCACAAACGCTACCCTGGGCTGGTGAAGGTGGTACGCAATCAAAAGCGAGAAGGCCTGATCCGAGCACGCATCGAGGGCTGGAAAGCGGCCACTGGCCAGGTCACTGGCTTTTTCGATGCTCACGTGGAATTCACTGCTGGCTGGTAGGTCATGAACTAAAACTTAGTGCTCGGTAGGGATGGATCTGGGAGGTGGGCCATTTTACCTGTTTTCCCCTCTGGGGCCACTGGAAGAATGGAAAAGAGATGTTTGGTGAGAAGGTCACTGAGAAAGCAAGAGAGTAAATCACTGGCTGGCTTTCTAGACACTGTTATTGTTATCATGAATATACTTTTCTCCTTGCTGTAACAAAGTACCTGGCAAAGGCAACTTTTAGAAGAAAAAAGAAAAAAACGTTACCTCCTGATTTGAGGGTGCACAGTCCATCACAGCAGGGGAAGGCTTGACAGCAGGAGGGTGAGACAGTTGGTTACATTGTGTCCACAGTCGGGAAGCAGAGAGAGATGGATGCTGGTGCTCAGCTTTCTCCTTTTTATTCAGTCCAGGACTCCAGCCCTTAGGTAGGGTTGTGCCACTTCAATTACCAGTCTAGAAATTATCTCACAGACACACTGTCTTAGACATCTGGTTTGATTCTAGATGATGACAAGGTGACAATCAAAATTAACTATAAAGATCATTGTGGTGGTTAGTAAATTCAAGGCCAGTCTGGGACACTCGAGTCCTTGTCTCAAAAACAAGTTAATGTAAATGAGCTAAATACCTAATAAAAAATGGAAAAAAAAAAACAAGTTATTTCTCTAAAACAATAACAACAGGTAAGGCTAGCAGTATAAGAAAGGTAGCTTAGCAAGCCAGGGGAAGCAAGCCAGTAGGCAGATAGCCCAAGATAATTTGGAGCTGTGACCTTCAACATTTCAAGTCTCCACAATCCCATGCTATAAACCATGTATGGAGATTGATGACACCTTGAAGGAACTAGTTCTCTCCTTCCGGCATCTGGATCTCAGGAATTTTACTCAAATAGTTAGGCCCAGTAGCAGGTGCCTTTACCCACTGAGCCATCCGACCTGCGTAGTCATGGAAGTCCTAACAGCTGATCAGACTGGCAGAATCTCCGACACTGGTGAGAACTTCAGCTCATGTCCACATCCCTTTGGGAAAGCAATTCACATGTTGAAGCCCCACCCACCCACCTATATTGGGGGGGGGGGCATTAGAGATTCGTCAGGTGAGCAGAGGAGATGCAGTAGTTCACATGACCACAGGACAACCTGGGGTGAAGTTGGGGAGCAGGAATGAGAAAAAGTCATGGAGAAGGGGACCAAGCTCTCCTGGGCTGTAGAATCATGCTGGGGGGGGGGGGGGGATGGCTCGGCTGATAAATGCTTGCTGTGTAAACATGAGGCTGTGCATCCAGAGGCCCAGCACCAATGTTATAATAAAGCCAGGGAGAGCCCTGAGTGTTGCCTGTAACCCCAGAGCTGTGATGGCTGGAGACAGGAGCCGTGCTGAGGCTCATTGCCTGAGAGCCTGTCTCTAGGTTCACTGAGAGGCTGTCTTGAGTTAGTAAGATGGAAAATTATTGAACAGGCCACCTGACACCTTCCCCTAGTTTCCATAGGCAGGCACATCTATGCACATACATGTGTACATACACCACACACAGAGAGAGAAAGAATAAAGTGTAATGGTTTGCATGTAATGAAATACCATAATAAGACCCATTACTTTGAAGACTAACATAAAATATTAATTTTCTTTTTCAATTAAGAGAGCAAAACGGGGACTGGGGAACTGCTTGGTTGGTTGGTTAGATTTTTGTGATGTAAACATGAGTCCTTGAGTGCTGACCCCTGCACCCACATAAAACACTCACATAAGCGGTGAGCCCCTGACATCCCAGCACAGGGGGAGGTGGAGGCAGAAGTATCTTGTGGCTGCCTGGTCATCAAGTCTAGTGGAATCAATGAGTTCTGAGTTGAGCGAGAAACACTGTTTCAAAAACTAAGGTGGAGGACATGGAAAGATGGCTCAGTAGTTAAGAGTGTTTGCTGCTCTTCCACAGGACTCCAGTTCATCTCTCAGCACAAACATCAGGCAGCTCGCAACTAACTGCCTGTAAGGCCAGCTCCAAGGCAGCACAGATATGCACATAGATACATAAATAAAAAATAAACCTTAAAAATAATAATAAGGGGGCAAGGCACTTGACTATAACACCCGACCTTGACCTCTGGCTTTGATGTATGTGAGCACACAGCTCTCACACATGTGAACGCATACACACACACACACACACACACACACACACACACACACACACAAACCCCACACATTATATTATATATAAAATCAGAAAAAGCAAGCCTCCTTACTGGGAAAACTAGGAATGGCTTCTCAGAAGAGGTGACGTCAGAGCTAAGCTGCTTGGTAGCTCTGCTTTCTGCTGGCTGCCAAGGGCATCCCCCGAAGAGAATCTCTTCGGTGAAGACGTGGGGGGAGAGAGCAGAGGAGACTAATTTCCCTCTGGCTTCCACCTCCACCGGTGTGTAAAAAGTATCGAAGGCAGTCAGCGGCCCAGGGTATATTTTATTGCTCATTTTAAATAGAAAGATGAGCTGAGCCAACAGGTAATTCAATAGCTGCAAATGAAAAGAGACCAGTGCAGCCTGTACGTTCTCATTATTCTTCCAAAGAGCACAAAGAAATGGGATTTTCCACTTGACTCTTTTCCAAAGTCTACATTCTGGTCCAAGCTGCAAGATTAATGTCTCGGCTTACGTGAGCCATCTTTAGCTTCTGGAATTCAGAAAGTGATTCCTTCCTGTGATCCGGCCTCACAGACTCACAGTGGCTTGACCATCTGCTCTGGTCTAAGCCAGCCAGCTAACACCTTGAAGCTGGAGCCAGTTCACGCTGGCTGCAGCCTTGAGGGAGGAAGCGCAGCTGGGAGTCGAGATTTGCCCGACTTTGGGTTTAATTAGTTCCAAGCCTTCTGCTGCAGACCAATCAGATCTTTGAAAGCAATCAATTAGATAATCAATGAAAACAACAAAAAAAAATAGTCGCACCCACACAAAGAAACTAACGAAACTGCTTATTAAATCCAGTATAGGAATGGTCTATTTGGAGATAGGAAATTTAGTCCCAGCCGAAAGGAAAAGGAGAGAGAGAGAGAGAGAGAGAGAGAGAGAGAGAGAGAGAGAGAGAGAGAGAGAGATAAATAACAAACAAACAGTAACAGTGCTGTGTGGGGAAAACCATATAGAACTGCCAATCATACAGAGATGGAAGAGTGTTCATGATAAAAAGGCCTGGAGAGATGGCTCAGTATCTACTACTGAGTTTAGATCCCAGAATCCATGGCAGGTGGCTCACAACCACCTTGAGCTCAGCCCTAGGTGAACTTGACACCTTCTTTTGCCCTTCAAGGGCAGAACACTCACATACACATATCTATACATGGACACCTTTACATGAAAAAAAAAAATCCTTAAAAGGAGAAAGAGATGGGGGAGGGGCTTGAAGGTTTGTCACTTTCTAGGGATAAGCCTCCATGCTAATTCTCTCACCATACCTCTCCTGTTCACACAGACATCGTTATTGTGATTTTATTATGAGCGACTGCATGAGAGGCACATTTGAAAACCCATACAGAGTATCCAGGGATATGGATCCCTCCATAGAGTGCTTTCCAAACATGCACAAAGTCCTAGGCTCTATCCCTAATACTATATAAACCAGGCATTTAGGTGAGAGGCTCCTGTGTGCCTCTAATCCCAGCACTCAGCAGATATAGGCAAGAAGATTGGCAGTTCTAAGACAACCTGGGCTACACAGGAGATCAGGGCCAGCCTGGGCAACTTAACAGAAGAGTCTTAAAATAAAAACACAACTGGACTAGGGTTGTATTTTGATTGGTAGAGAGCTTGCCTAACATGAAGGAGGCCCTGGGTTCGAGCCTCAGCCTCACATAAACTGGCTGTGGTTGTGTATGCTTATCATCCTAGCCCCAGGGGAGAGGAGGCAGGAGGATCAGTTCTTCAGGCTCCTTCTTTCTTACACAGCAACTCTGAGGCCAGGCTGGGATACGCAAGAGCCCATGTATCGCAAAACAAAACCATAAAAACCTATACGGTAGTTGCAATCTCAAACTTGGGGCAGTTCACGTGCATACGGGTGCCTCAGTTTCCTTCCGAGTTCCAGTCTTTGAATCTCTTCATTTTGGGGTAGCTTCAGGAGTCTGCTGACCAAGGCACGCACCAGGGGAGAGGTTTGATTGGGACTTCTCTGCTTTGCAGGGCTGAGCCCGTTCTGTCCCGCATCCAGGAAAACCGGAAGCGGGTCATCCTCCCCTCCATCGACAACATCAAGCAGGACAACTTCGAAGTGCAGCGCTACGAGAACTCCGCCCACGGGTACAGCTGGGAGCTGTGGTGCATGTACATCAGCCCCCCAAAAGACTGGTGGGACGCCGGAGATCCCTCTCTCCCCATCAGGTCTGTGACAAGGATGCTCTGGTGGGGGAGGGGCTGGCAAAATCAGCCGGGTAGTGAGACTCCAGACCCAACGGTAAACCTGAGCCACGGAGAAGGGCTGGAAGAGCCCCCAGCAAAGGCTGCTGCAGTGGTGTGCAAGCAGCTCCTCGGGGAACGGCGGTGTCTTAGGGTCATAATTTCTTGCTGAGGGAGACGATTGCGTTTTATTGCAGCAGCTACAGTTCCTAGGCACCGCTTTCCTATGGCTGCCATGAAAGTTTAAAATTGGTAATAATGTAATTTTTCATCCTTCCTCGAGTGTTACATAGTTTCACATTCTATGATCTTACCTACCCTTGGTTAACCTGTCTGAAAACACTAAATTATCTCAACCTCTTCGCTCGACATCAGTAATATAATGGCATCGGCAAAGATTTTTTTTTTCTTACAATGTCTTAGTCACAGGTTCCAGATATCAAAGTATAGAACAGTGCAGCTGGACGCATCCTCTGTCTAGTAGCATCAAACTGAATTTTTGTTTCAATTTTTAATTTATTTATTAGTATTATTGGGCAAGGTATACCTGTGCCATTACAAACATGTGGAAACCTAGGGACAACTTTGTAGACTCAGTTTTCTCCTTTCACCTTTATATGGGTTCTGGGGATCAAAGTTAGTGTTTTAGGCACGCGCAAGGCCTGCATTTGCTGAACCAGCTTATCAGTTCCAAACTGACTCTTTGTGTGTGCACACATGTGTCCATGTGTGTGTATGTGTGTATGTGCGTGTGCATGTGTGCATGTGTGTGACACACACATCAGAGGATGTCACATCATTCCTCAGGCACCTTTATTTGAAACAATGGCTCTCACTGAATGGAACTTTGCTGCATAAGCCAGGTTAGCTGACCAGTGGAGTGAGCTTCCAGGAACGTACCTGTGTGTGTGCACTTTATCCACTGAGCCATCTTCCCTGCCCCCAACTCTTAAAATAGTATTAATTCTATCTCCGGCATTAGAGGTGGGAAGGGCAGCTTCTCTTGGCCTGGCTTTAGTGCAGATTTTCAGTATCAGTAGGAAAGCAAAAGGGAAGCACAGAACAGGAGTAAAGACTTTCTGTAGGTGAGTATGGGTTCCATCTTGGTTTGCAAACTTGTGATAAACAAAGTGGGTTAGCTTTAAAAAAAAAATCCCTATCATTAATGTCTGAGAAAAGCAACTTAAGGAAAATAAGATGTAGAAGGTTTCACTATGGAGGGTGGGGGGGTAGAGAGAGAGAGAGAGAGAGAGAGAGAGAGAGAGAGAGAGAGAGAGAATGAATGAATATATGTCTGTTTCCGCTGCCTTTCTCCTTTCCCTCTTCTTATTTCAACCAGGTACCGCTTTGTGAGATAGTGCTGCCGCCATTCAGGGTAGCTCTTCCCCTTTATCAGTTCTCTCTGGGATGCCTCTATAAACACATCCAGAGATGTGCCTTAATAATGTCCTAGGTGTCTCTCAATCCAATCAAGTTGACAACCAAGATTAACCACCTATTCTAGTTAAACTATTAACTGTTAATTTTAACTGTTAGTTTGTTTTAATATTAACTGTTTAGTTAATTTTAACTGTTGCTTTAACTGTTAGTTTGACAACAGTCTAAAGTCATCTGAGAAGAGAGTCTCAGATTGGCCTATGGACATATCTGTGGGAGATTGTCTTGACTGTTACTTTATGGAGGAGGACCCAGTCCACTGTGGGCAGAGCCATTCCCTAAGCAAGTAGTCCTAGAGTGCATAAGTAATGTAACTAAGGGTGCACTGGTGAGAAAGCCAGTAAATAGCTTTCTCCAAGGTTTCTACTTCCGATTCCTTTTTGAGTTCCAGCCCCAACTTCCCTCAGAGATGAACTGTGACTTGGAAGGGTGAGCCAGACAAACCCTTTCCTTTGCTAAGTTGCTTTTTGGTTGGAATGTTTGATCACTGGCGGAAAGAAAAACAAACAAACAAACAAAACAAAAACAACAGAACACCCTCACACTGGAGAAAAGTTTTGCGAAGTCTTTCCTCCTCAAACTAAAAGCTGAGAAGTTGCCTGGGAGGGGATCAAAAACCAAAGAAGGTGGAGTCTGAGCACCGCCTCAAAGGAAACAATGCTGTAGCTCAGCTACTCCTACAATGCTCCAAGATGGTTCCTTAACTGTCTTCAAGACATAGATAGGCTCATGGCCGAGGTGTTGTCTGAGAGCCGAGGTACAACCCCCATAGATACTCATTCCATCTGTAATAGGGAGCATGTGGAGACTCAGTGGCCTTCAGAACTTGCATTATGTTTCACACTTTTTTCACCAAATAAGCCTTACTCCCTAGTGCCCTTCTGACACAGGGAGAGGCTGGTCCCCAGCTGTGACTGAAAGAATGTGAGGGGGTACAATGGGGTGGGGTGTGAACTGGTCACAGGGAGGAACACACATAGCCAAGTACCTTTGTGTGTGTGAGATCATGAAGCAAGAGCACTGCTGCTGGCCCTTCACTAGGGTACGCCAGGCAAGTGGTCTCCCTCTCAGCCATGCATCAGCCCCTCAACTGTAAAATTCTAGATAAGTGCTTCTCCTGAGCCACACCCCCAATTCCTGAATGGGGGTGGGGTGGGAGGGTTCTTAGAAGAACTCTACTGTGGATTCATAACCACCACCACCCCAGCTCTTTGATGGGGGGTTCTAGGCATGCTTCCTTTTTAAAAAAAAAAAAAGATTTATTTATTATTATAAATAAGTATACTGTTGCTATCTTCAGACACACCAACCAGAACAGGGAGTCAGATCTCATTATGGATGGTTGTGAGCCACCATGTGGTTGCTGGGAATTGAACTCAGGACCTTCGAAAGAGCAGTCAGTGCTCTTAACCGCTGAGCCATCTCACCAGCCCCTAGGCATGCTTTCTTACACTGAGCCAAGCCTCTTGCTCCTCAGTGGACACTTGCTCTACCTCTGAGATGTATCTTCAGTCCCTCAGTGAAGGATTCTAAGCAAAACCACCACCACTAAACTACATACACCCTTAGCCTAGATGGAATGGCCCACAGACATTGGCTAGTCTGAATAGGAAGGCTCTGGGTGAAACTATAGCTTGTATCTCACAAGTTACTGTCACATTACCAGATGATTAATATGCACTTTAAAGACTCAAGAACACAGAGTTGCGATCCTAAGCCATTAATATTACATGATTCTCTGATGTACAGAATGGAAGCATGCACCGGCAGTCTCCTCAGCGTGCATCTTTACTTATCAGGCACTTAATTTGTTAATGGTTGATGGGGAGATTTAATTGTCGGAAAGGAGTTTTATGGGCCTTCTGATGTCATTAAGCTGATATAATGTGCTTTCTTAATCATGAGGCCATGGTAATTTCTCCTCCATCCAATGATGCCAAGATGCTAGTGGTTATGTCTGTAGTCCATTAAAGGGACAGAGAGCCTGTCGTATTCCAAATAGCATAGACTAGGTAAAGCTTTGAATACCAGATTTCCAGGTAGGAGATGCCATATAAGAAGTTCTACCCCAGGAGCTAGAGAGATGATGCAGAGGTTAAGAGTATTTGCTACTCTGGCAGAGGACCTCAGGCACAGGTTCCAGAGTCTTCATTTGGCAGCATACAACCATGTGTAATTCCAGCTTCAGGAAATCTAGCGCCCTCTTCTGGCCTCCATGGCACTGCACTCATGTGCATAAATCACAGACACACATATGTGCATGTAAATAAAAACAGCAAAGTTTTGCTTTAAGGGAACATAGTTCACTTCTTTCTTTTGTTCTAGTATTAAGTACTGAAGCTAGGGTTTCATGAGCACTACACAGGGGATCCACCACTGAGCTACATCATGGCCCTTTTATATTTTTACTTTGGATTTGAGGGCAGGGTCTTTTTAAGTTACATATGCTGGTCTCAAACTCATTCTTTAGGCCAGACAGGTCTTGAACTTGTGTTCCCCTGCCTCAACCTCCAGAACAGCTGACAGACCTGCATCAAGAAGTCTAGCCTATATCGTCCTTTTCATTTGACCTAAAGAGCTGTTTGCCAGGGTTTCCTGTTGGTTCTCTGTCCTTGCTTGTTTATAGCTGAGCTTCAAGTGAGATTGAAGTGACCTCCTCAAAGAGAACATAAAGGTTGGAGTTAGGGATGGTTAGAAAATATATCCTGCCCAAGGAGGCAACTGCTCCCAGCCCCATGTGATACCATACAGAGAACCAAAATGCTTGGCTCCCCAGCCTTTTAAAAACTCTTCTCTTAGTGTCTATGTACATGTTATCTATGTGAGTTTTATTCCACATGTGTATAGGTGCCCTTAAAGTTCAGAAAGGGGTATCAGATTTCTTAGAGGCTTCTATTACATTTTAAAGTCTAGGCCTTTTGCTTGGGTAGTCTCCCAGCTAGCTCATCTTACTTAACCTGATGATCTAGCCTACAACCTGCCACCTGGCTAGCTCTGTACCTTTCTCTCCTCGGCTCTAGTGCATGCCTGCTCCATCTATGTCTGCTCTCACATCTTCTGCTTCTGCTTCCTTCTCCTGCATCACTCTGTCTCCGGAAGTTCTGCCCTCCCCCTTCCTGCCCTAGCTATCAGCTCTTTATTATAACCAATCAGCAGCAAGACATCACTAGACTACCTTTAGGCTGGTGAGGAAGGACAAATATTTGCAAAATAGAAAACCCAGTGATGGGGCGCACACCTGACAATAGCAAAATCCTGCCAGAATTTAGCTCTCATGCTGAGACATACCAATGTGAAGAAAGGTTAGCCTAACACAGTTGGTTGTGAGCTGCCCCACCCAGATGTTAGGGATGAAACAAAAGTCCTCTGAAAGAGCAGCACGCTCCCTTAACCACAGAGCCAAGTCTTCAGCCATACATACACTTTTTTTTTTCTTTTGAAGTGTGATCTAATGGAGACCAGATCTTGAACTTGTTTTGAAGCTGATGACTAAATTCTTATCTTCCTACCTTCACTTTCAGAATGCTGGGACTATGTAATACCTGGGCTAGAACCCAGAGCTTTGTGTACACTAGGCACATGTTATACCACTCAAGCTATATCCTCAGCTTGAGGTGCCTGGACTTTTTAAGAGAAACCATTAGTAGATCTTTTGTGAAATCTGACTTCAAATGTCAAAGTCTGTACCATGCTTCCAAGTGGAGATGCAGGGCTGGGGGTAAGATGGCTCAGGGGAGAGATCACTTGCTTTGTATGTGGGCTTCATTATCCAGAACCTCCTGAAGCTGGATGCAGTAACACACATTTGTAATCTCCGTACTTTAAAGAAAGATCCATGCATTTATTTTATTTTATTTATTTTTTTGGTTTTTTTAGACAGGGTTTCTCTGTGTAGCCCTGGCTGTCCTGGAATTCACTTTGTAGACCAGGCTGGCCTCGAACTCAGAAATCCACCTGCCTCTGCCTCCCAAGTGCTGGGATTAAAGGCGTGTGCCACCACCACCCGGCTTCCATGCATTTATTGATTATTTGTATGCTTACGGGAATATTCCTGAATAAGTTTGTGTGCACTCTGTACACGCAGTAGCCTTTGGTGGCCAGAAGGGGCATCAGATCCCTGGAGCTGGAGTAACTCACAGTTGTGCTTGATGTGGATGCTGAGAACTGAACCTGAGTTGTCAGCAAGAGCCATAGGCATTCTCAACCTCTGAGGCATCTCTTCAGACCCAGTCCCAGCACCGGTACAGTAAGATGAAAGGCAGCGATAGGAAATTCTCTGGATGTTTGTTATGGTAGTTTGGATGAAAATGACTCCCATAGGCTCATAGGGAGGGGCATTGTTTGAAAGGATAAGGACCTGTGGTCTTGGTGGTGTAGGTGTGGCCTTGTTGGAGGATGTGTTACTGGGGGTGGGCTTTGAGGTTTCAGAAGCTCAAGCCAGTCCCAGTGGCTCATTCTCTCTTCCTGCTGCATGCCAATAAAGATGTAGAACTCTCAGCTCCCTCTCCAGCACCATGTCTGACTGCAAGCAGACATATTTCCTTGCCACGATGACAATGGACTGAACCTCTGAACCTGTAAGCTGGCCCCAAATAAATGCTTTTCTTTATAAGAGTTGATGTGGTCATGGTATCTCTTCACAGCAATAAAACTCTACTATGACACTTGTGGACCACGTACTCTGGTGGATACAGCGGCAAACAACAAAGGGACCCTGTCTCAAACAAGACAGGGAGTGAGGGTTGACAACTTAGATTGTCCTGACAATCACATACACACACACACACACACACACACACACACACACACGTGTACACATATATACACAGATTAAAAATAACAAGTGGCATTTAACTATTAGGGAGTGGCACTAGTGTATTAAATGTTTTGTCCTTGTAAGAATTGCTATGGTCATGGTGTCTCTTCACAGCAGTGGAATTCCTAAGACACTATGTAAGAAAATAGGTGGCTTTGTTGGTTTGGGCTTGGAAGGAGGAGGAAGGAGGTAGATTCCTGGGAGTCTGTGGCCAGCCAGCCTAGGCAACTTTATTAGCTTCATGTTCAATGAAAGAGCCTGTCTCCAAATACAAGGTAGATGGTATCATAAAGGATACCTGAGGTTGACCTATGGCTTCCACAAGCATGAGCACACACATATAAAATGCACCTGCACGCTACATTCAAGTGTGTGTGCACACGTGAATACAATTCTTTTGAATGAACTAAATCCTATTTGTCTTAACATTATGTAGATGTACATGGAAAATCAGCCAAATGAGAGCAGAGAGAGAGCACATATCTATCCTCGAGGACTCTAAACTGGGTGCACCATGAATTTATAAATGCTGGCTCAGTCCAGCAGCTGAATTCCAGAGCTGTCAACTTTACATCTGCTGATCTGAGCATCTCTTTCCAGCTGTGGGACCCCCCTCCCCAGACTCTTACCAGGAGAGGACCAGAAACATGTGCTGGTATGGTGTCTGAAGGGAGAATTTCACTGCACCTTGCTTTTGGAACCTCATCTGAGCACCTCACTAGGCATCTCCTGTGAGTTGACAGCGGGACCTCCCTGTTCTGTGTTAGGTGACCTTGTAATTAGTGACACTGCTCGTTAATAACCAATTCAAGATGATGAGTAACAATTAGCAATCCTTAATCCAACATGTAATTTCAGGATAAATTATAAGGTACGGGAGTGTCAGAGCCTGTGAGCATCGTTGAGTTGAAAGAATTGCCCTGGATGTGCAGAGCTGCTGAGATTTCACATTCTGTGCTAAGATATATGGAAGGGGAGAAGGCTACTTTTCTCTCCCGAGAGGGGGAACATGACAGGCTTACACAAGAGGAACCCTTCAAGTGACAAAGCAGCTTTTTTTCTTTTTGGCTTTAAAATATATATTTTTTCTATGTATCAGCATATATATTTTAAGCATTAACTAAGCTCAGCTTTATGGTAGGTACTTCCACGGGGACAGTCCTGGTTAGATGATAGGATTCTTACCCTGAAAGAGTTTGCAGACTGAGCTGGGGAGGTTGCTGGGGGCGGGGGGGGGGTGTGTGTGTGTGCTTGTAATCTTGCCTTCAGAACTGATGTTAAACAGGCCTGGCCTGTTAGTTTGGGCTTACAATCCAAGAGCTGGCAGAGATGAGATTCCTTAAGGCTGGCTGGCTGGCTGGCTAGCTAGCTGGTGAGCCCAGCCAAATTGGGGGAACTCTAGGTCAGTCTAGACCCTGCCTCATGAAAACAAGGTAGATGGCACCTGAGGAATGAAGTGTCAAGTCAACCTCTGGACTTCTGGACTCCATATGGGCATGCTCATACCTGCATCTTTGCATACCTGCATACCCACTTCCATCCCTTCCACATCTCCTACACACACACACACACACACACACACACACACACACATATGGCTTAACTATAGACACTGTTTAAGTTAGTGGAGATTTGTGGAAGGAGGATGGATTTTGTGAGTGGGGTTGGAGGAAGAACCTCAATTAACATTAGAATTTTCCCTGTGCAGTGTTACAGTTTTGATGTCAGGTATCTCTAATGTCTCATAGTTGTTGAAGGTTTGGTCCCCAGATGGTGGCATCACTTGAGAGTGCTTTGATTAACTTCATAGGTAGATTAACCTGTTGATGAATGGGCTTCTAGGAGGTCCCATCTTGTATCTGGTTCATTGTGTGTGTGTGTGTGTGTGTGTGTGTGTCCCTCTCCTGTTCTCTCTCTGGTGCTTTCTTGCTCTCTCGCTCTTCTCATTTGCTTGTTCTCGCTCTTTCTCTGGTTTTCTCTTTGTCTCTCCCTTTCTCAGTCTCTCTCCTTCCTTCTCGTATGGACTTCTGCTCTCAAGTTCTTTCTTTCATTTAATCTGTCTTTCTTCTTTTCCTCTTCCTCCTCCTCCTCCTCTTCTTCCTCCTTCTTTCTTCTCCTCTCCCTCCTCCTTCCTCTTCCTCATTGCCTTCCTCTTCCTCTTCTTCCTCCTCTTTGTCCTCCTCTTCTCTTCCTTTTACTCTTTTCCTCCTTCTTCATGTCTACCTTCTTTTATCTTCCTCCTCCCCCTACTTCCTGGCCACCATAAAGTGAGCCACTTTCCTCCACCATACCCTCTGCCATAATGTTCTTTCTCACCACAGCCTAAAAGATACAAGTTTCTTGGACAAGAAAACAAACACACAAATAAACAAAGAGGATGAAAGACTTATTCTGGTGTGAGTTTAGAACTTTTGGTTCATGGTTGGCAGGGGCTGTTGGTCTTCCTGGCATTGGGGTACCAGTGTTGCCATATAGTGATGGATTAAGACAGGCTGAAGGACAACATGTCTAGAGGAAAGGGAAATTGGTCAGATGATCTGTGCTGGACAAAATGAAGCCCATCATGGTTCGTCAGGTCTCTGGATATCTCTTAGCCATTCGCTTAGCCTGCACAGTAGGCATTCCACAACCTCCTACTCATAGGGCTCTGTTTTCTCCTCCTCTTCCTCGTTTTCTTCATACTCATTGTGTGTGTGGGAGGGGAACACGTGTGCATGTGTATATGCATGAGTGTTATGGCACGAGTGTTGATGTCAGAAGGCTGCTTCTCTCCTACGGTGTGGGTCTTTGGAATAGAACCCTCAAGCTTGGCAACAAGCATCTTTACCACTGAGCCATCTTGCCTGTCCAATGGAGCGATGTTTTTAGGTGTCAAGGGTACAGGAAACCAAACAGTACCCTCTTCCCATGCCAGCCTCTCCAGAAACTGTTTATGACCATATGGAAGCATGTTTGCAGTCATTGTGAACACACTGCTTTGGAGTGAAATCAACTAGAACACTTGACATTGTCTGGTCCTTTGAATACCTACCCGAGTTAGCTCACTATTCCCTTTTTGCACTGAATGCTGGGGCTGCAACTACACAGCTTTCTATTGGAAGCAAAATTCCTAGGTAGTGCCCTGAGGCTTTAGCAACATTTGCAAGAGAATCACTCTTCCATTTGACAAGGTGGGGAGAGACCTGTCTCCATCAGCAAACACTGAGGGCTCGCAGTAGCAGATAAATTAATCTGAACCTCATAGCAAAAGAAATGGTCCTTTACCTCAGCAAAGAGCTCCCAAGGTGTGAGCTGCCTCAGAGTAGAGGAGCTTTATTTAAAAGTGAGCAATTTTTTAAAATGGGAGACACTTTACCCTTGAGTTAAGAGTGAGGTTTCTGAGGCATAGCTCGGACATAAATTGGGAAAGCAGGGTACCATTAATTTTATCAAGTTGATTTGACAAAGGGGGATCAGTGGGATTCTCATTCCTCTATTGCAGGAGATTGGGTCCAGCTGTGGGAAATGTGGGCTGTAGCCATTTTCAGGTTTTCTTTGGGGTGTGAAGTGTGTGCCTATGTGAAGTATACACACATGTGTGCAGGTTTGTAGAGGGCAGGGAAGAACATAGGGTATCCCACTCTATCACTTTCTACCTTATTTGCTTGATACAAAGTCTCCCAGTGCATCTGGAGCTAGGCTAGTGGCTGTCCAGTCTCAGGGATCCTCTTGTCCCTTTCTCTCGTGTTACTAAAACTACAGACCTGTGTGCAGCTGCCACACCCAACTGTGGGTGCAGAAGATTCAAACTCAGATCCTTATGCTGTATAACAAGCGCTCTCACCCACTTGGATATCTCCCCGGCCCCTACAGCTTTTACTTTGTTCATTCCTCTATATAGTACTGGGGATTGGACCCAGGACCTTGTCCCACTAAAATATGTTGGTCTGCAGACCTTTGTTTTTCATTTTGAGATGGAGTCTTACTAAGTTTCCCTGACTGATCTCAAACTCTCTGTGAAGTTCAGGATGGCTTCAAACCCTCAATGCTCCTGCCTTAGCCTTCCAAGTAGCTGGGATGACAAGCCTGCACCTCATACACAAGCCTCAATCCCCTTTCCAGATAATTCCAGGATGTGTTATGTTACTAACCCTTCCACATGCTCTCCTTCTCCTGACTTTTCTTCCCATTCCTCATTTATTCCTTCACTCTCAAAGACCAAAAGGTACATTTGTGTGACTCTCAGCTTGAGTTCAGAGCAGAAAGTAACTTGGGCTAACTTCTTATTCCCTCTGATGAAGAGAAGCTGCTTGCTGGCTTGCTCACAGACTCACGCATAGCTAGCTTTCTTATATAGCTTGCCTAGGGAATAGTGCTGCCGGTTGTGGGCTGAACCCTCTTGCATCAATTAGCAATCAAGACAATGCCCTTCAGACATGGTCACAGGTCAAACTGTTATGCACAGTTCTTCAGCTTAGGCTCTTCTCTTAGATGACTGTATGTTTCATCAAGTTGACAATTAAAGCTTGACAAGGACATCAGATATTTGGTCACAGCAACCCAGAGAGTAGCTAACAACTTTACCATGGCTCTTACTAAACCTTACATTTAAAAAACTGGTGTTGTAGACACAAAGCTAGCTTTGAAGAAAGATCTTACCTACTTTCCTGTTTGTTGCAATGTAAGAATATATGACCATTTCATTTCTGTTAGGTCAAGAAGAAAGTAAACAGAACTGGAGACAGTGGCATACAACTTTTGTCTTAGCTAGGGTTTTTATTGCTGTGAAGCAAGGCAACTCTTATAAAGGACATTTAATTAGTTTTAGCTTACAGGTTCAGAGGTTCAGTCCATTATCATCAAGATGGGAAACATGGCAGTGTCCAGGCAGACATAGTGCTGGAGGAGCCAAGAGTTCTACATCTTGATCTTAAGGAAGCCAGAAGACTATTTTCTACATTGGGCAGAGCTTGAGCCTAGGAGCCCTCAAAGCCTGCCTACACAGTGACATACTTCCTCCAACAAGACCACACCTTCTAATAGTGCCACTCCCTGGGACAAGCATACTGAAACCACCACATTCTGCTCCCTGGCTCCCATAGGCTTGTTCAAACATATGAATCTATGGGAGTCATACCTAGCCAGGGCATAATGAAAAATATATTTAGTCCAACTTCAAAAGTTTCCATAGTCTATAGCAGTCTCAACAATGTTAAAAGTCCAAAGTTCAAAGTCTTTTCTGAGATTCATCCAATCACTTAACTGTATTCTCTTATAAAATCAAAATTGAAAAGCAGATCACATACCTCCAACATCACAGGATATATATGACCATTCCAAAACATCATAGTGAGAAAATATTGGACCACAGCAAGACCAAAAACCAGCTGGGCAAACTCCAAACTCTGCATCTCCATGTCTGATGTCAAAGCACTCTTCAGATCTCCAACTCTTTTCATCTTTGTTGACTGCAACAAACTTCTTTCTTTTGGACTGGCTCCATACCTTGTTAGCAGCTTTCTTCAGCAGGTATCCCATGGCTCTGACATCTCTAACATCTTGGGGTCTCCAAGGCAACTTCCTTCCACACATGATCTTCTGGGCTCCTCCAAAGGGCTTGGGTCACATCCAGCTCTGTTCTCTGTAACACTCCAGGCTCTAATTGCCTCCACTCCACTGCCGCTGCTGTTCTTGGTGATCATCCCATGGTACTGGCATCTCCAATATGCAGGAGTCTTCCACTGCAACTACACTTTACCAATAGCCTCTCATAGGTTCCCTTCATGGTGCCAAGCCTAAACTTCTTTGCATGACCTCTTCAGTTATGAGCCTTCAACTACAGCTGAGTCTATACCTTCACCGATAGCCTTCTCTGTTCTCTCACAGGGCAAGACTCAGTTACTCTCCATGATCCCTTCCTTCATGCCTTCAAAACCTGTACCACCTGGGTGATTCTTACACATTACCAAAGTCCAGCTGCAGCATGAGGTGTCTCTTGCTATCTCTAGAGCACAGCTTCTTCGTGCTCTCAGAAAACACTTCCCAGAAGATTTCACCCCAGTGATGCTGGTCTCTTTTTAATCACCACTAATTTCTTAACTTGAGCTAACCAGCATCAATTGTCCCAGTAGTCCCCTCCATTTTTGACTCTAAAGCCATAACTACATGGCTGAAGCTGCCAAGTTCTGCTACTTGCTGGAACAAGAACATGGCCACCTTGTTTTATTACATCATCATCAACTTTCTGTTTTCCAACTCCTTCACTGCCTAAGCTTGGCTGTCCTAGAACTTGCTCTGTTGACTGACCTTGACCTAAGATAACTGCATGACTCTGTCTTCTGAATGCCGGGATTAAAGATGTGTACTACCAGGTCTGGACCTAAACTTTCCACTTTTTTTGGAACTTGCTCCATACCAGACTGGCCTTGATCTTGGAAATCTGCTTGATTCTGTCTCCTACAATTAAAGGTATGTGTACCACTCACCATGCCTGGGCCTAAGCTTCTCATTGTCATAGCTCCTCAAAATCCAGATCAAAAGCCTCAAGATTTGTGTCGCAGGTGTGCCCTCCGTTTCTGGATTGTAGTTCACATCAGATGAAAAGTCCAAATGAAAACAATAACAGCCTAGATATAACTATCTCAGTTTGACTGCAAAAACATAAACAATAAACTTAGCTGGGTGGGATCTTCCCCCAAAGTCACCACTCCTTTAATCTGTTTAATATCCTTGAACACAGGATTTAGGTTCATTACATTTTCTGGAGTCCTTTTATTACTTGAACCATACATTTTGTATTTTTTTTTCTTTCTAAGCTTGCTATGCTTGATCAAAATGCTGTTCATGAGAGTAAAACAGAACAAAGCCTAGGCTTTTTTGAAACTTCCTTTGTCAATACAATTACTATAAATTACTTTACCTTAGCCTCAGGCAGACTCTTGTACAAGGGCAAAAAGCAGCAACATTCTTCACCAAAACTTCATAAGAATGATCTCCAGAATTCAAATCACCCTCAGCACCAATGTCTTCTATATTCCTACTAGGATGACCAGTTAAGTCCCACTTAAAGCATTCCGTTGCTTTCCAAATCCAAAGTCCAAAAATCCATGTTCCTCCAAGCAAAAACATGATCAGGCCTATTACAGCAATAAGTCTTACTTAGGGTTTCCATTTCTGTGAAGATACACCATGACCTAAAGAATTCTTATAAAGAACAACATTTAATTGGAGCTGGCTTACAGGTTCAGAGATTCAGTCCATCAAGGTGGGAAACAAGGCAGTGTCCAGGCAAACATAGTGCTGGAGAAGGAGCTGAGAGTTCTACTTCTTGATCCAAACACAGCCAGGAGAAGACTATCTTCCAGTCGGCTAGGAGAAGAGTCTCAAAGCCCACCTCCACAGTGATGCACTTCCTCCAACAAAGCCACACTTCCTATGCCAATCGGATTCAAACCACCACACCTGTCATGCCAGTTCCTTGGGAGGCTGGGGGAGAAGATTGCAATTTAGAGAAAAGTGTGGGCTACAGAATGACCTCAAGGACAGGCTATGCAACTTGATAAAATCAGTGGCTGTAGCTTTGTGATAGAGCATTTCCCTAGTATCCCCAAGTAAGGGACTGGGAGTGTGGCCCAATAGTTCAGCACCTGCCTAGAATCACCCAGTAAGAAGCTGGTAGTGTTGCTCAGTGGTACAGCATATGCCAGAATCCCCCAGTGAGGAGCTGGTAGAAGGGCTCAATGGTATAGTACCTGCCTAGCATCCCCCAGTGAGGGGCTGGAATGTGACTCAGAAATAGAGTGCCTGTCTAATATATACAGTTGAATTATTAGTGTTGTGAAAGGGAAAAAAAAGATAGAGAAGAAAGGAAATGAAAATTTACTTTAGTACGTAGGAAGCTGGTAAATTCTGATAGTGGCTCTTCCAACATCTTTTCAAATAACACACAATGTTTTCATCCTATTGTTCCCAATGAATTTTTAAGACCCCAGAAGTGTCCAGCCAACTTTCTCAAACTAGAAAAATGTGGGCTGACACCTTGCAACATCTAGTTGGAATTATAGGTTATAGTCCTTCTTTTTTTGTTGTTGTTGCTGTTGCCAAAGTGACTCTAAAAATAACTGCTGCTACCAGGCACACTGGCCGTCAGGAGCAATCTACTTCATTCCTTGTGAGAACCCTGGGCTCCTGTAACATGAAGTCATTCCTCTGGCATGTTCTCAGGCAGGATAGGGGTTGTGACAAGCTTGTTTAACTGATACGAACAGCATAACCACCACACAAACCTGCTTGTGCAGTGGACCCTTCAAAGGCCCTTGAGAACAGGCATCCTGTGAGGCCAGGTGTAGCTCATCCTCACGGGAGGCCCTTCATAGACTTGGTTGGGTGCCCTGGGCGGCTTTTTGGAGTCTGACTTCAGTGCAAGAAGTTCAATGGGCTCAGAGATGCCAAAGAAGTTTCCCCTTAAAGGAAGAAGCAGAGAAATGTTCCCTCGATGTCTTTTATTAGCTGGACTTCCTACTGCGGTAGCTGTGGTGAGTGTGGGAGGGCTGGCCTTACAGGTGAGCTGTTTGGAGGTATAAACAGCTCTGATGTCTCCCTTACATGGATGAGTTCTGGGGAAGGTTTTCCTCTGGAAGTCAACTGCATTTCCAGTCTGAAGTCAGCTTGGTTCAAGTTGTGAGTATGATTTCTCTTTTCTTTTTCTTTCTTTCCTTCTTTATATTTTAGTGTGGGTGTGGGTACGGGTGTGCTTTGGGTATTTTGGATATTGGACTAAGAGCCTTGGCTAGGCAAATACTTTACAACTGAGCTACACCCCTAACTCCTCAAACGTAGAGTCTACTTAAGTGCTTTACCACTGATGTCCATGCACAGAGCAGAAGTGAACTATTGTGCTGTTCTCCATGGGGGCTGTGGATGGAGTGTGCCCCACAGATGGCCTCACAGATGCTACATCTGGGGCATCCTCTCCAAGGGGAACATGATATTCCAGGAAGCTATGCGGCAGGCCACGCCCCCAGCTCCCCACATTCCCAGCCCTTCCCTGGGGATTCTAAGCAAGTGCTTTACCACTCAGCCACTCCCTCGCCCCCATTCCCTATATTCCTAGCCTTTCACTGGGGGATTCTAGGCAAGTACTCCAGCATAGAGCCATTCTCCCATCCCTAAGTTTGTAAATCTTTTTTCTTTCTTTTTTTTTTTTTTTTTTTTTTTTTTTGGTTTTTGGTGTTTGGTGTTTGGTGTTTGGTTTTTGGTTTTTTGGTTTTGTTTTGTTTTGTTTTGTTTTTTTGGTTTTGTTTTGTTTTTCAAGACAGGGTTTTTCTGTATAGCCCTGGCTGTCCTGGAACTCACTCTGTAGACCAGGCTGGCTTCTAACTCAGAAATCTACCTGCCTCTGCCTCCCAAGTGCTGGGATTAAAGGCGTGCGCCACCACGGCCCAGCCCAAGTTTGTAAATCTACACAACGCTTTAGAAATTCTGAGCCTGACTCAGGGCTTCTTGGACTTTGCCTCTTGCCTTCCCCAGCTTCCATAGAAAGGCTTCTCGGGATGTTGGGGACACGGGGACCAAAGGGAAGACTTCTCAGGACTTGTGGCATCCTTCCTTCTCTGTGTTATCTTCCCCAGCCAGGCTGATTACCCCCATACTGTAGTGTTCCTGGCAGACATTTCCAATTGGCCTCGTATGTGACCTCACTACAGTTGGATCAGGAATCCTCTGACTCCGTTCTCCGTAGCCATTCCTTTCTGCAGATCCCTTGAGCCTCAGCCCCGGTCCCTCTACCATTCCATCCTCAGCTGCAACCCCATTTCCTCTTCAGGGAAGAGCCATCAGCTGTTTCTGTGGCTTCCAGCTCCACCTCCGCCTTCCCTCCCACAGAAACTGAGCAGAAGGACTAAAGCACTTGGCCTCTTGCCTCATGGCTTCGTGGAGCATCATGTTCCCCTTGGAGAGGATGCCCCAGATGGGGACTGTGAGGCCATCTGTGGGGCACACTCCATCCACAGCCCCCATGGAGAACAGCACAATTGTTCACTTCTGCTCTGTGCATGGACATCACTGGGATGTGCCTGCTGTTCTTTGAGTAGAGACACGTCATTGTCCCATCTTATCATTTGCTTCTTCCTTCATTGATTCCTGTAGTATAAGAGTGACGGAGGAACTGCTTTTGTTGAAGCCCTGACCCCCTCACCTGGGCTCAAAGAGTGAGGAAAAGCATTGTGAAAGCCTGGCATCTCTGTCTTCATTCTGTGTCTACCTCCTTTCCGTTGGCTCAGAGTCCTGAGTCCAGATGTATCAATACACAAGGGGTGACTGCCTTTCCTCACCTGCCTCATCCCCCTTCAAGGCTAAAGGCACAGTTAAGTCATTAGCCTAAACCTGTAGTTAGCCTGGATTCTTCATACAGAATCCTCACAGTCCAGAACACCTCTAGACAAAGGCAAGTTGTCCACCATGCCGACGTTCCCTGGAACAGGAGTGATCACCTCCTGAGGACTGACGTACCCTCAAGCTACCGTAAGGAGGTTTGGGAACCACCTTGCAGGACCAGAGCTGAGACAATGATGCTCATATCTCACTTTGACCAGGACTTCTTAATTATGTATACCCCCATGTTCTTCCCCAGTTCTTCTTTTTATCTGAAGCTCAGTCAGTACCGGGGAGATGATCCTGGGCTCTCTGGACTCCTTTATCCTCCCTTCTTCCTGATGCATTGATTCAGTCTCCTTTCTCTGCTTCTCACTTTACTACAATGTATAATTGGCATGGGTTGGGGAGCTGGAAATTCAGCTCAGTTAGTGGAGCATTTGCCTAGCATGAGGGAAGCTTTGAGTTCTAAACCTCATATCATATAAAGTTGAGCAAGTCCCTGGAATCCTAGAGCTTTGAAAGGAGAAGGGAGAGGATGAAGATCTCATAGCCATCCTCAGCAGCATAGTGACTTTGAGACCAGCCTGGGCTACAAGACACCTCATGTGAAAAACAAGCAAAATCAATAAATGATATATTGGGCTAGAAGATGACCCCAAACTTAGCCTCCTGGGGATGCAAGAATCCTAGATTTTGTCTCAAAACTATGGTTACAGAAGAATTCGAGGTGGAAAATTCTGGGCTTTATTCTTCTCCCCTGAGTCTTAGCTATGTCACACCTATCCTTTCTATTTAGACACAGGGTCCCTAGGCTCCGGTTCCTCCATCATCTCTTACATGAAGATGCAAAGGAGGAGACTGGGGTGATGGGTCAGGCAGTAAAATACTCCCCATGTAAGAATGGGGACCTGTGTTCCAGCCTCCAAACCCACACAAAGGTTGGGCAATGCAGAGTGTTTGTAATCCCAGAGCTGGAGCGAGCAGGGGTTCTAGACCCAACTAAGTGAAGCAAAATCAGTGGCCTCCTAGTTCAGGAATAGAGGAAGATGCTGCGCAGTGGTGGTGCATGCCTTTAATCTCAGTTCTCAGGAGGCAGAGGCAGAGGCAGAGGCAGAGGCAGAGGCAGAGGCAGAGGCAGAGGCAGAGGCAGAGGCAGAGGCAGAGGCAGAGGCAGAGGCAGAGGCAGAGGCAGAGGCAGAGGCAGAGGCAGAGGCAGAGGCAGAGGCAGAGGCAGAGGCAGAGGCAGGAGGAGCTCTGTGAGTCTTAGGCCAGCCTGCTCTAAGAGTAAGTTCCAGAACAGTCAGGGCTGCACAGAGAAACTCTGTCTCAAAAACTAGAAGAACAAAAGGTGAAAAGACTAATAAATAAATAAATAAATAAATAAGAGGAAGATATCAGATACTGACCTCTGGCCTCTATAGTCTCATGTGCATGTGTATTTTCTGTCATGATATGCACACCAAACACAACACACACACACACCTCACAAGGACAGGCAAAAGACTTGAGAAACACATTAATGAGCTGGCTGCATCTTAGAACAGAGGCCACCCTGGCCCCACAGAGAAAGTCACAGAAACAGAAACGGCTTCCCTGCTGGTTTGTGGTCTCATTTCCAGACCAAAGAGCAGGAGATCCCTGAAGACAGCAGCTCCCCCCAAGCTCCTCTCCAGTTCCCCTGAGCAGAGGCTGGGGGGTGGGTCACAGCCTCAAAATCTCTTTCATCAACTTGCCCTGAGTCTGTATCCCCCTTCTCACTGGCCGGACTGCCTCCTTTCTGCCTTGCACTCTCATCTGAAGCCTGTAACTCAGCTGGGGTCCTGAGTAACCATGGTGGAAGCTCTCTCTGATCCCAGTGTTGTGAGCTGAGGAGTGGCACTCGGTACTTGAAGTGAATCTGGCTGTGGTGGAGGACAGCTGTAACCCCATCACTTAGGCCGTGGAGATATGGGGATCAGCTCAAGGCCACTCTCGGATTCATAGTGCATTTGAGGCCAGTCTGAACTATTAGGATGGTTTTCCCCCAAATTAAGACAAGAGTTGGTATGTCAGGAACAGTGATCTCTGCCTCTAGCCTCTTGGGGTAGCCAGCCAGAATCCTGGCTTTTGACACAAAACTGCTTACAAAAGAACCTTAAGGATGGAAATTCAGTCAGGGACTGGGTTTCGGGGATCACCTCAGTACTTCAAAGACTTTCTGGCGACACCAGCACTTTTGGTCCTCCTTGGGTCTTGTGTGCGGCACCCTGTTTTCCATGCAGCTTGAAGCATTGCTTCCTGGAATCAACCTCTGTGTCAGGTTCCCAGGTTGCCCACACTGTATCGAAGATTCTTAGAAATCCATGCATACCCCAAAATGCACAGTTTTGAGCCCTGTTTCTTTATGAATCTGGCTGAGATTCTTTTAGAAGTCATGCTGGGGGTAGTAGTAGAAGCTTTAAAGGTCTGGCTTTTTTTAAAAAAAAAGAATTATTTGAAGGGATGGAGAGATGGCTCAGCAGTTAAGAACACTGATTGCTCTTCCAGAAGGTCCTGAGTTCAATTCCCAGCAACCACGTGGTGGCTCACAACCATCTGTAATGGGATCAGATGCCCTCTTCTGGTGTGTCAGAAGAGAGTGACAGTGTACTCACATTAAATAAATAAATAAACAAATAAATCCTTTAATAATAATAATAGTAATTATCATTATTATTCTTATTATTGTTTGGGAGCCTCATATTCAATATAATGAATTTTTGTCATTTTTTTACTTCCATCTCCTTCCCCTGTTTCCCTCTCTCTGCCACTGGAACCCTGCTACCCAGAAACCTTGTGTTTAAGCATATAGGCGTATGGGAGCTAGGTCACATTCAAACCACCACACTAAATATTACTAAAGCTAAATATGGAATGCCACTTTCATGCCCAAGGATCACTCACCTCAGGAGGAAAGCAACCATGCACCCCAACAACAAGGGATACAAAGACAAAAGGCCCATATTCCTCACTTCACTTCAGAACTCATATTCTGAGAAAAGTATGGCTGGAGGTCAATTAGCCTCATCACCTAGCATTCAAGAAGACATGAATCCATCCCCAGCAATGCATAAACAGGGCATGTTAGCTCACACCTGTAATCCTAGCACTCAGGACGTGGAGGAAGGGACAACATGTGTGGTACAGATCATCCTTGGCTACACAGCAAGGATGCTATGCATCCTGTGCTATGCGAAACTCTGTCTCAACCACACAAAAGGGCGTTGCTCTCTCTCTCTTCTCTCCTTCCCCTACCACTGATGCTCAGGGCGTTTGCTCTCCTGTGCTCACAAGCTGTTCTATAAGCGTCTTAGTCTGCTCCTTAAATTCTTTCATCTCTAAGACCAAGAGCTTGCAGAAGTCACTCAGTGAGACAGCGGGATTGATTACCAAGCTCCCTGTGAAGTAGGATGTCCTTACCCTTGTTCATCAAACCCTGTAGGACTTTAAGTGTTACTACGCTCAGGAAATCAAATTCCATACAGCCTGTCATCCCCAAGAAGCAGGGATACTTGTTTAAAGAAACTTGAAGTCGCAGAGACTTCAAAACTAAAGATTCGAGGAGAGTGGAGAAGCAGCTGACAGCCATAAAATTAGAACTCCCTAAGTTGTCTGTAGAGATTCAGAAAGGGGAGAAGCTTTTTTTTTTCTTCTTCAAATGTCATCTTCCAGGCCAGCTAACAAGAACAAGGGTAGAAACTAGGAGCCCAGAGACTTTTAAAATCATGCGATAAAACCTGCCTGTAAAGATGTGTTCATTGTAAAATTTATACTGTGTTCACTGTAAATTTAATATTCATTGTAAAAATTAAAAACACAACAGAGGATTAGATAATCAGTCACCATGCCGTCCAGTGATAACGACTGTCAATATTTTATGAAGGTGGTACGTATTTTACCTTTTTTTTTAACTTTTATAAAAAACACATGCACGTGCATCTCAAAAGTCAAGTGTATATTCTGTGAGGCTCTGCCTACTCCCCAGAGATACAGCTATGGCTGCTTTAATCTTTCCATGTGTCTGTATGTATAGGTACACATGCATGGATGTGGAGTGTGTGTGTGTGTGTGTGTATGTGTGTAGGTTATTGTCAACCTTGAGTGCCATTTTTTTTAGGCACTATTTTGTTTTTTGAGGCAGCATCTCTTACTGGACTGGAGCCCACCAAGTAGACTAGGCTGCCTGGATAGCCAATCCCAGGAATCCCCCTGCCTCTACCTCCCCAGGTCTAGTATTACAAGTATATATAGCTACTTTTCACCTGGGTTCTACTGAACCTGGGTCCTCATTCTTCCAAGATAATCACTTAACTGACTAAGCTATCTCCCCAGTCCTTTATTTTTTTTTCCCCCTTAGGTTTCTGAAGGAAGAATTGACCATGTGGCCCAAGCTGGCTCTAAACTTACAGCAATCCTCCTGCCTCAGCTACCTGAGTGTGGGGGTTACAAGTATGAGGCACTGGGCCTGGCTTTGTGTGCTGTTTTTCTTTAGTTCTGTACTTCTAACATAGTTTTGCTGTGCAGTGTGTTTTTATGAGAGTTGGAAATTTGCTTCTGAACTTTCTTCTGTGGTAGATAAGGAATTAACTCTGGCTCTCGGGTTGTCTGACACTAATTGGGCTCCCTACGATTCTATTCAATGCTGACAGTAACTATGCAGAGTTAGCGTCACACTCCAAAGGTTTAAAGATTCAGTCTCGAAAGAATGGCTTCATTTCAACACCCCTGGCAAGTGTCAGGTCTCCAGAGGTTTACCCGTGCTTCAGGGTCCAACTTGTCTAGGAATTCAGGAGTTCCCACATCCTCCCTTCAGGCTCCATACTTTGCTAGAATAATGCACAACTCCGGAAGACACTTCCTGAACCATCACTGGTTATTATACAATACAAAATGCAGGATGCCAATGGAAGAGGTGGTATTGGATAAGAGTCTATACTTATCCAGCTTATAAAAGACACTCTTAACCACTCAGGAGAATCCAAAAAAGCACTGTGTTTGTATCTTAGGGTAACTGTGATGTGATGAAACACCAAGACCAAAAGCAACTTGGGGAGGAAAGGGTTTATTTGAATGACAGTTCCACATCACTGTTCACCATCAAGGAAGTCAGAATAGGAACTCAAGACAGAAACCTGGAGGCAGGAGCTGATGCAGAGGCCATGGAGGGGTGCTTCTTACTAGCTTGCTCCTTATGGCTTGCTCAGCTTGCCATCTAGAATCCAGGACCACCAGCCCAGGAATGCCCCTACCCACAATGGGCTGGGCCTTCCCTATCTATCCCTAATTAAGAAAATGCCCTACAAGCTAGCCTAGAGCCAGATCTTAGGGAGACATTTTTTAACTGAGGTTCCCTCCTCTCAAATGAGTGTAGACTGTGTCAAGTTGACAGAAAACTAGCAAGCACAGTCAGCAACTGGGACAAAGTCAAACTATTGAGTATCATATGACAGCCTCCCACCTCCCACTACCTCCCTTCTGTAATTTTTACATCATTTTTGATGCCTAACAATTACATCCTATCCATATGATGCTCTATGGTTATTTCCCTTTTATTCACATACTCACCCATCCCCGCCAGGCTTATCTTTGCCTTTGTGTTTGCTGGCTTTCCATGTTTGTTGGCTTACTGTGTTCTCTGTATAGTTTTCTCAAGTTTACTATCCCCTGGCTTTTTACCACATCTCTCTCTCTGTTTCTTCTCATAACTACCTTGGGTGTTTTACTTATGGGTTGACCTCCATAAGGAAGTCCCAGGTGCACAGCCCCCTTTCATGAGGATGTATAGTCTGCTGGCGACAATTTGGGCATCTCTCTCCTCTGAAGGATTTCTTGTACTCTGTATTCTCTTCCTCCCTTCCTCCCTTCATTCTTTCCTACTTCCTCACCCCATTTTCTTTCTTCTCTTCCCCTTGCTTGTCCCTCTCTTGCTCCTTCACTCTCTTGCCTTGCTCTGTCCTTCCCTCATTCCTTCCTTCCTTCATTCCCTCCATCCCTTTGTCTTCCCTGTCTCTTCCCTCCTTTTCTTTACATTCTCTTTCTGTTTTTCTCACATTATTAGTGAACATCTTTAAGTAATTTAGTCTGTGCATAGCTTACATTTTTGAATGGCATATTTCAACTTTGAGTGATTCTTCTCTCAGAATCTGAGACTCTATTCTACTGGGTTCTAACAGCACTGCCACTGAGAATTCCAGAGCCAACCTATAGATCCACCCCTTCCTCTTTTGAAATTCCTTTATTCCAGGTATTCTGAACTGCTCTGCTTTCATGGTGGTGGGCTCTGGAGTGACCTGTGTTTATCCATTGGGCTGGGCACCCAGTAGGAATGTTTTCATGGTAATTTCTATATATTATTATATTACCACCACCACCACTATGTGTGCATGCATGTTGTGCATGCCCACATGTGTGTGTGTATGTGTGTGTGTGCATGTTCTCCTTTTGGAACTTAAATTCTAGCATTGAATCTTCTTTATGAACTGATATTTGTTTTTCTGGGGGAGGGTAGGGGGTCTGTTTTTCTTCTTTACTCTCCTATTTTTCTCTTTTGTCCTTCTGCTATGGTCTGGGGTGTAGCTTTAGCTTTGTTTTCAAACATTCCATTTCTGCTTTTGCGTTTCTGTTTTCAGGGGTCTTTTAGCTCTCTGCTAATCTTCAGCTGAGGCACTTAGTTCTTACTTCATGAACCAGTATTTTATGGAATTATCTGAGGATACAAATGCCATTTTTCAAAATGAAAACTAGTATATATATCAAAAAATATCTAATCAGAGAATCTAGGCAGACTTGGGTACAAATGAGTGAATACACAATTTGATTCATATATATATATATACATACACACATATATGTACACACACACACACACACACACATATGTATATATATATATGTCACACTTTAATAATGTGCTGTTAAACATGAGTGAATTTCAAATATGAGACAAATAATCTGCAGCATTGGACATTAATACACAGGGGAAATGTCCAGAAAAGCACATGAAAAGGATTCTGGGAAAGTAGTCATCTATCATTTCTTGCCTGTGATAATGGTTTAAACTGATGAGTTCAGGCTGTGGAAACCAGTGGGTCAAGCATGTAAGATGTGTTCATTTCCGTATGCCTGCTCTGCTTCAGTGAAAGTGCATAAAACACTTTCCATTCAAGCACCAGGACCTGAGTTCAGATCCCAGGAAGCTACATATTACCGGCTTTTCCATAGCAAGAAGGGAGACAGTGAGGAGAATCCTCAGAAGCCTGAGAGCCAGCCAGTTTGATGCATGCGGCACTAAACAATCTGAGACCCTGTCTTAAACAAGGGAGAGAGCTAGGACAGGCACTGTCCCCTGATCTCCACATGCAAGCCATGTCATGTGTGTGTTCACACAAACACACAGAACATATGTTCATGTATACATACATGCATACCTGCTTGCATACACACACACACACACACACACACACACACACACACACACTCACTCACACCTTTTCTTTTATTACAGAAGAAAGAAATAAAAGCTGGAGAGATGGCTCCACAGCTTTTGCAGAGGTTTGGTTCCCAGCACCCATGTCTGTCAGCTCACAACCACTTAGAACTCCACAAGGACTTATAATAACCCCAGTCATTGTAACCTAACAACTCTGACCTCTGCTCACACTGACCAATATCAGCAGGCACAAAGATAGGCATAGATACACACACACATCACATAATTTAAAAAGAAGATAGTAACAAAAGACAAACAAACAAACAAAAACAATGGCCTATTTCCCAAACTCTTTGATACATTCTAATAATTCTTGTTGTTTTTCTTGTTTTTTGTTTTCCCTGGGAAGCTAATCACATTATGTACGAATAAGTGTAATTTCCTCCCTTCGTTTCCTATCATTACGTTTTAACAGTTTTTGTCTTAACTGCAGTCTGAAACCCGGTATTGAGTATTAATGACACCCTTACATCGTCAGCTCATTCTTGACTTAATGGGGTGCCTTGAGTGTGTCGCTGTTACCACTTGCCCTGACTGCTTGTCTTTTTTTTTTTTTTTCCATTTTTTATTAGGTATTTAACTCATTTACATTTCCAATGCTATACCAAAAGTCCCCCATATCCACCCACCCCCACTCCCCTGCCCACCCACTCCCCCTTTTTGGCCCTGGTATTCCCCTGTACTGGGGCATATAAAGTTTGCAAGTCCAATGGGCCTCTCTTTCCAGTGATGGCCGACTAGGCCATCTTTTGATATATATGCAGCTAGAGTCAAGAGCTCCAGGGTACTGGTTAGCTCATAATGTTGTTCCACCTATAGGGTTGCAGATCCCTTTAGCTCCTTGGCTACTTTCTCTAGCTCCTCCATTGGGAGCCCTATGATCCATCCATTAGCTGACTGTGAGCATCCACTTCTGTGTTTGCTGGGCCCCGGCATAGTCTCACAAGAGACAGCTACATCTGCGTCCTTTCAATAAAATCTTGCTAGTGTATGCAATGGTGTCAGCGTTTGGATGCTGATTATGGGGTGGATCCCTGGCTATGGCAGTCTCTACATGGTCCATCCTTTCATCTCAGCTCCAAACTCCGTCTCTGTAACTCCTTCCATGGGTGTTTTGTTCCCAAATCTAAGGAGGGGCATAGTGTCCACACTTCAGTCTTCATTCTCCTTGAGTTTCATGTGTTTAGCAAATTATATCTTATATCTTGGGTATCCTAGGTTTGGGGCTAATATCCACTTATCAGTGAATACATATTGTGTGAGTTTCTTTGTGAATGTGTTACCTCACTCAGGATGATGCCCTCCAGGTCCATCCATTTGGCTAGGAATTTCATAAATTCATTCTTTTTAATAGCTGAGTAGTACTCCATTGTGTAGATGTACCACATTTTCTGTATCCATTCCTCTGTTGAGGGGCATCTAGGTTCTTTCCAGCTTCTGGCTATTATAAATAAGGCTGCTATGAACATAGTGGAGCATGTGTCCTTCTTACCTGTTGGGGCATCTTCTGGATATATGCCCAGGAGAGGTATTGCTGGATCTTCCGGTAGTACTATGTCCAGTTTTCTGAGGAACCGCCAGACTGATTTCCAGAGTGGTTGTACAAGCCTGCACTCCCACCAACAATGGAGGAGTGTTCCTCTTTCTCCACATCCTCGCCAGCATCTGCTGTCACCTGAATTTTTGATCTTAGCCATTCTGACTGGTGTGAGGTGGAATCTCAGGGTTGTTTTGATTTGCATTTCCCTGATGATTAAGGATGTTGAACATTTTTTCAAGTGCTTCTCTGCCATTCGGTATTCCTCAGGTGAGAATTCTTTGTTCAGTTCTGAGCCCCATTTTTTAATGGGGTTATTTGATTTTCTGAAGTCCACCTTCTTGAGTTCTTTATATATGTTGGATATTAGTCCCCTATCTGATTTAGGATAGGTAAAGATCCTTTCCCAATCTGTTGGTGGTCTTTTTGTCTTATTGACGGTGTCTTTTGCCTTGCAGAAACTTTGGAGTTTCATTAGGTCCCATTTGTCGATTCTCGATCTTACAGCACAAGCCATTGCTGTTCTGTTCAGGAATTTTTCCCCTGTGCCCATATCTTCAAGGCTTTTCCCCACTTTCTCCTCTATAAGTTTCAGTGTCTCTGGTTTTATGTGAAGTTCCTTGATCCACTTAGATTTGACCTTAGTACAAGGAGATAAGTATGGATCGATTCGCATTCTTCTACACGATAACAACCAGTTGTGCCAGCACCAATTGTTAAAAATGCTGTCTTTCTTCCACTGGATGGTTTTAGCTCCCTTGTCGAAGATCAAGTGACCATAGGTGTGTGGGATCATTTCTGGATCTTCAATTCTATTCCATTGGTCTACTTGTCTGTCTCTATACCAGTACCATGCAGTTTTTATCACAATTGCTCTGTAGTAAAGCTTTAGGTCTGGCATGGTGATTCCGCCAGAAGTTCTTTTATCCTTGAGAAGACTTTTTGCTATCCTAGGTTTTTTGTTATTCCAGACAAATTTGCAAATTGCTCCTTCCAATTCGTTGAAGAATTGAGTTGGAATTTTGATGGGGATTGCATTGAATCTGTAGATTGCTTTTGGCAAGATAGCCATTTTTACAATGTTGATCCTGCCAATCCATGAGCATGGGAGATCTTTCCATCTTCTGAGATCTTCTTTAATTTCTTTCTTCAGAGATTTGAAGTTTTTATCATACAGATCTTTCACCTCCTTAGTTAGAGTCACGCCAAGATATTTTATATTATTTGTGACTATTGAGAAGGGTGTTGTTTCCCTAATTTCTTTCTCAGCCTGTTTATTCTTTGTATAGAGAAAGGCCATTGACTTGTTTGAGTTTATTTTATATCCAGCTACTTCACCGAAGCTGTTTATCAGGTTTAGGAGTTCTCTGGTAGAATTTTTAGGGTCACTTATATATACTATCATATCATCTGCAAAAAGTGATATTTTGACTTCCTCTTTTCCAATTTGTATCCCCTTGATCTCCTTTTGTTGTCGAATTGCTCTGGCTAATACTTCAAGTACTATGTTGAAAAGGTAGGGAGAAAGTGGGCAGCCTTGTCTAGTCCCTGATTTTAGTGGGATTGCTTCCAGCTTCTCTCCATTTACTTTGATGTTGGCTACTGGTTTGCTGTAGATTGCTTTTATCATGTTTAGGTATGGGCCTTGAATTCCTGATCTTTCCAAAACTTTTATCATGAATGGGTGTTGGATCTTGTCAAATGCTTTTTCTGCATCTAACGAGATGATCATGTGGTTTTTGTCTTTGAGTTTGTTTATATAATGGATTACATTGATGGATTTTCGTATATTAAACCATCCCTGCATCCCTGGAATAAAACCTACTTGGTCAGGATGGATGATTGCTTTAATGTGTTCTTGGATTCGGTTAGCGAGAATTTTATTGAGGATTTTTGCATCGATATTCATAAGAGAAATTGGTCTGAAGTTCTCTATCTTTGTTGGATCTTTCTGTGGTTTAGGTATCAGAGTAATAGTGGCTTCATAAAATGAGTTGGGTAGAGTACCTTCTACTTCTATTTTGTGAAATAGTTTGTGCAGAATTGGAATTAGATCTTCTTTGAAGGTCTGATAGAACTCTGCACTAAACCCATCTGGTCCTGGGCTTTTTTTGGTTGGGAGACTATTAATAACTGCTTCTATTTCTTTAGGTGATATGGGACTGTTTAGATGGTCAACTTGATCCTGATTCAACTTTGGTACCTGGTATCTGTCCAGAAATTTGTCCATTTCGTCCAGGTTTTCCAGTTTTGTTGAGTATAGCCTTTTGTAGAAGGATCTGATGGTGTTTTGGATTTCTTCAGGATCTGTTGTTATGTCTCCCTTTTCATTTCTGATTTTGTTAATTAGGATTTTGTCCCTGTGCCCTTTAGTGAGTCTAGCTAAGGGTTTATCTATCTTGTTGATTTTCTCAAAGAACCAACTCCTCGTTTGGTTAATTCTTTGAATAGTTCTTCTTGTTTCCACTTGGTTGATTTCACCCCTGAGTTTGATTATTTCCTGCCGTCTACTCCTCTTGGGTGAATTTGCTTCCTTTTTTTCTAGGGCTTTTAGATGTGTTGTCAAGCTGCTAGTATGTGCTGTCTCCCGTTTCTTCTTGGAGGCACTCAGCGCTATGAGTTTCCCTCTTAGAAATGCTTTCATTGTGTCCCATAGGTTTGGGTACGTTGTGGCTTCATTTTCATTAAACTCTAAAAAGTCTTTAATTTCTTTCTTTATTCCTTCCTTGACCAAGGTATCATTGAGAAGAGTGTTATTCAGTTTCCACGTGAATGTTGGCTTTCCATTATTTATGTTGTTATTGAAGATCAGTCTTAGGCCATGGTGGTCTGATAGGATACATGGGACAATTTCAATATTTTTGTATCTATTGAGGCCTGTTTTGTGACCAATTATATGGTCAATTTTGGAGAAGGTCCCGTGAGGTGCTGAGAAGAAGGTATATCCTTTTGTTTTAGGATAAAATGTTCTGTAGATATCTGTCAGGTCCATTTGTTTCATAACTTCTGTTAGTTTCACTGTGTCCCTGTTTAGTTTCTGTTTCCACGATCTGTTCTTTGAAGAAAGTGGTGTGTTGAAGTCTCCCACTATTATTGTGTGAGGTGCAATGTATGCTTTGAGCTTTACTAAAGTGTCTCTAATGAATGTGGCTGCCCTTGCATTTGGTGCGTAGATATTCAGAATTGAGAGTTCCTCTTGGAGGATTTTACCTTTGATGAGTATGAAGTGTCCCTCCTTGTCTTTTTTGATAACTTTGGGTTGGAAGTCGATTTTATCCGATATTAAAATGGCTACTCCAGCTTGTTTCTTCAGTCCATTTGCTTGGAAAATTGTTTTCCAGCCTTTCACTCTGAGGTAGTGTCTGTCTTTTTCCCTGAGATGGGTTTCCTGTAAGCAGCAGAATGTTGGGTCCTGTTTGTGTAGCCAGTCTGTTAGTCTATGTCTTTTTATTGGGGAATTGAGTCCATTGATATTAAGAGATATTAAGGAAAAGTAATTGTTGCTCCCTTTTATTTTTGTTGTTAGAGTTGGCATTCTGTTCTTGTGGCTGTCTTCTTTTTGGTTTGTTGAATGATTACTTTCTTGGTTGTTCTAGGGCGTGATTTCCGTCCTTGTATTGCTTCTTTTCTGTTATTATCCTTTGAAGGGCTGGATTCGTGGAAAGATATTGTGTGAACTTGGTTTTGTCGTGGAATACTTTGGTTTCTCCATCTATGGTAATTGAGAGTTTGGCCGGGTATAGTAGCCTGGGCTGGCATTTGTGTTCTCTTAGTGTCTGTATAACATCTGTCCAGGCTCTTCTGGCTTTCATAGTCTCTGGTGAAAAGTCTGGTGTAATTCTGATAGGCCTTCCTTTATATGTTACTTGACCTTTCTCCCTTACTGCTTTTAATATTCTATCTTTATTTAGTGCATTTGTTGTTCTGATTATTATGTGTCGGGAGGAATTTCTTTTCTGGTCCAGTCTATTTGGAGTTCTGTAGGCTTCTTGTATGATCATGGGCATCTCTTTTTTTATGTTTGGGAAGTTTTCTTCTATTATTTTGTTGAAGATATTAGCTGGCCCTTTAAGTTGAAAATCTTCATTCTCATCAATTCCTATTATCCGTAGGTTTGGTCTTCTCATTGTGTCCTGGATTACCTGGATGTTTTGAGTTAGGATCCTTTTGCATTTTGTATTTTCTTTGACTGTTGTGTCGATGTTCTCTATGGAATCTTCTGCACCTGAGATTCTCTCTTCCATTTCTTGTATTCTGTTGCTGATGCTCGCATCTATGGTTCCAGATCTCTTTCCTAGGGTTTCTATCTCCAGCGTTGCCTCGCTTTGGGTTTTCTTTATTGTGTCTACTTCCCCTTTTAGTTCTAGTATGGTTTTGTTCATTTCCATCACCTGTTTGGCTGTGTTTTCCTGCTTTTCTTTAAGAGCCTGTAACTCTTTAGCAGTGCTCTCCTGTAAATCTTTAAGTGACTTATGAAAGTCCTTCTTGATGTCCTCTATCATCATCATGAGAAATGTTTTTAAATCTGGGTCTAGATTTTCGGTTGTGTTGGGGTGCCCAGGACTAGGTGGGGTGGGAGTGCTGCGTTCTGATGATGGTGAGTGGTCTTGATTTCTGTTAGTAGGATTCTTACGTTTGCCTTTCGCCATCTGGTAATCTCTGAAGCTAGCTGTTTTAGTTGCCACTGTTAAGAGCTTGTTCTTCAGGTGACTCTGTTAGCCTCTATGAGCAGACCTGGAGGGTAGCACTCTCCTTAGTTTCAGTGGGCAGAGTATTCTCTGCAGGCAAGCTCTCTTCTTGCAAGGCAGGTACCCAGATATCTGGTGTTCGAACCAGACTCCTGGCAGAAGTTGTGTTCCACTCACTAGAGGTCTTAGGATCACGTGTGGAATCCTGTGTGGGCCCTTGCGGGTGTCAGGCGACTCAGCTGGCAAGGTAGCCGGGGCTCGAGTGGAGTGGAAGGGGTTTGTGCCCCAGATCAAGCCCGGGTAGCCTGCTTCCCTATGTACCGCAGTCTCAAGTTCCACGCGATTGGATTGGGGTAGGCGCTGTGTTCCACTCACCAGAGGTCTTAGGGTCCCGTGGGGAGTCCCGTGTGGGCCCTTGCGGGTGTTGGGCAAGACTCTGCTGGCAAGGTAGCCCGGGGCTCGAGTCTCGAGTCGAGCGGAAGGGACTTGTGCCCCAGATCAGGCCCGGGTAGCCTGCTTCCCTATGTACCGCAGTCTCAAGTTCCGCGCGATTGGATTGGGGCAGGCACTGTGATCCACTCACCAGAGGTCTTAGGGTCCCGTGGGGAGTCCCGTGTGGACCCTTGCGGGTGTTGGGCAAGACTCTGCTGGCAAGGTAGCCCGGGGCTCGAGTCTCGAGTCGAGCGGAAGGGACTTGTGCCCCAGATCAGGCCCGGGTAGCCTGCTTCCCTATGTACCGCAGTCTCAAGTTCCGCGCGATTGGAATGGGGCAGGCACTGTGGTCCACTCACCAGAGGTCTTAGGGTCCCGTGGGGAGTCCCGTGTGGACCCTTGCGGGTGTTGGGCAAGACTCTGCTGGCAAGGTAGCCCGGGGCTCGAGTCTCGAGTCCCTGACTGCTTGTCTTAAATAGATATCAGGTTAAGGAAATTGTCTTTGCAATTTACAATGAGTTGTTCTTAAGAACAACAATGGAATGAGTGATTTACATGTTTGAGGTGTTTATTTAAGAGATTATATTTTCCCCTTTATTACAAGTTGGATTTACATTAATAGATTATCTAAAAATATGGTGGCATCCATTATGGCTGGAGAGATGCTCAGCGGTTAAAAGCACTTGCTGCTGAGCCATTCCTCCAGCCTGCCTGGGTTCAGTTCCTAAGTTTCTAACACTCAAATTGAGTGGCCTGTAACTATGGCTCCAGAGGATCTAACACCATCTTCTGGCCCACAAGTATGCACATACACACACACACACACACACACACACACACTACACGTACATACACACATACACTCACACACATCCACAAACTCACTACACATACATACATACCACATACATACATTTATATACACATACATACTCCCACCAGCACACACACACATACACACTTCATAAACACATACATACATACACACTCATGTCCATAACCTACCATACATATAAAATTTAAAGTTAAAATGTTTTTTAAAGAAAATGTATCCATTTTCTTTCTTTGCTTATTCAGTGTCTGTGTTTGCAGATGTGTATATGTATGTATGTATATGTGTATGTGTGGGACAGAGGTGAACACTGGGTGTGTTCCTCAGTTGTTCTCCACCTTATGGGTTTGGTGGTGGTGGTGGTGGTAGTGGTGGTGGTAGAGGTGGTGGTGGTGGTGGGTGGTGGTGGTAATTTTGTGTGTGTGTGTGTGTGTGTGTGTGTGTGTGTGTGTGTGTGTGAGAGAGAGAGAGAGAGAGAGAGAGAGAGAGAGAGAGAGAGACAGGGTCTCTCACTGAATCTAGGGGTCAACAAGCCATCTAGGCTGGCTAGCTGTTGAGCCCTGAGGATGTTCCTGTGTCTGTCTTTCCAATGCTGGGATTGCAGATGTGCACAACCACATCTGGCTTTTTTTTTAACCTGGGTTCTGGGGATCAAATGCAAGGGCTTCATGTCTGTAAGCAAGTCCTTTACCAGCTGAGCCCTTTTCCTTCCCCCAGACCACCCCATCCCCACCTTTTAAAAAATTAATTTGTTTTTCAGATAGTCAGGTGCCTGACTACTTTAAACTGTGTAGCATTTTTCTATCTTATGAACATGAACCCATTCTATTCTTGGGCCTATCTGGGTCCAGGACCTTTGTGCCTGGGGATTCTTGACAGCCTCTGCGGGAGTCTAATGCATCCCTCTGTGCTAGTTTTTCTGCTACCGCAGAATGTTGTCTGTTTTGACATTTCTTCCGTTATTAAAATATTTGCCTCTTTATGCATGGCTAAAGCCCTCTTCTCCATCCCCCCCCCCCCCACAAATATATATGCATTGTTCCTCTCTCCTTTTAAAACAAGATTGAATTTTTAAATCCTTTCAAGGGAGTAACTCCGCATTTACTCTGCATTTATTTATCCCCTTCCCTCTCAGTCTAAGAGTCCTACAAATTCGTTTTGTTCTCCCCCACCCCCATTTCCAGCTTGCTTTGCTCACTTTCCATCCTTTTGAACTGAAAGCCTGGTTCATTTGTTTTCCTTTTGTTTTGCTTAATAGCTAAAGCATTTAATGCTTTGTACTTCCCTTCCAGTGCTGATCTGCCACAGCTCTTAAACTTCTATTCAGAGGGCTAGACTTAGCGCCGTTTTCTAAATAGTGTATGACTCCAGGTTTTATTTTTTATATTTTGATTTAAGAGAAGTTTAAATGTATCTTTTATAGCCAAATGACCTGGTTTGAAAAATGTAAAGCCTTTATTTTTTAATTCCTTTCTAACCTTGAGTTATGGTGATGTTCTTTTTAGCATTAACATCTTTGTGGGGTGTCTAACATTTTTGATCGATTATTATAATACTCTTAGGGAAAAAAATGAGTTTGAGTTTTACCCATTGGGTATTAAAAGTGGGTTTGCATTTAGCAAAGTCATTTGTGTTTACTACTGTGGATTGTCTCTAAGGAGAGGGAGACTTAGCAGAGGTACAGCGTTGCTAGCCAGGGAGCCTGGAAGCAAGCATGAAGCTCCCTACTCTTTCCTTCACTTTGTTTCCTTTCATAGGGTAGGCAAGCACTTTACCACTGAGCCACGCCCCCAGTCTCTCACTGGGGGATTCTAGGCAGGGGCTGTACCACTGAGCCATGCCCCCAGCCCCTCACTGGGAGATTCGAGGCAGGCATTTAACCACCAGGCTATATCCCTAGACATCTTTTTTCACGTTTTATTTTGAGACAGGGTCTCACCATGTAGCCCAGGCTGGACAAAACTCATTGGGTAGACTGGGCTAACCTCAGTGTCATGTTAGAACTCATGCCTTAGCCTACTAAGTACTGAGAATATAGGCCTGCCTCCTGCCCTGGGCCTGTTCTGCTTCTTTTTCTCCTTCTTTTTCTCCTTCCTTCCCTTCCTTCCCTTTCTTTCCTTCCCTTCTTTTCCTCCCTTTTTCCCTCCCTCCTTCCTTCCTTCATTCCTTTCCTCTCTCCTTTTCCTTTTCTCTGGCAAACCTTTGCAGAATCACTTTGTCTTTCTCTGCTGATACCTGGTAGCTTTGTTCATGTTTCGCCCAGACTCAAAACAACTAGCAGTTCTACTGGAATGCAGGCCTCTCTGGTTGTAAGATGATTCTGTCTTGTACTCCTATGTCTCCACCAATTCATAGAAGAATTAATCCCAGAAAACTTAACATAAATGCAGATAAGAGGATGTCAACTTAATTCTGCTGTGCTTTTTAGATGTCCAACTTTTGTGTGTGACTAGGCTGTGTTTGGTACTTGGGTGCATCTCCCAGGGTGAATATTGGTGACTTGAAGAAGAGAGGGAGGCACTACACAGAAATATATGCCTATATTCCCACTGCTCTGTGGTATTTGGTTTATTTAGCCTCCCAAACTACAAGATAAGCAAGAAGGTTGGCATTGCCAACCTGACAGACTCTAGAATTACCTCAGATGGACCTCTAGACATACCTGTTGATGATATCTTCATCATATTAATTGAGGTCTGAAGGCCTGCCCACTGTGGGTGGCACTATGCCTTGGCTGGAATTATGAACAATATAAACAAAGAAAGAGGAAGCATGCATTCATCATTCTCTGTTTTTTTGGATGTATGTACAATGTGACCAGCTATTTCAAGCTCCTGCTCCATTAGATTTGCCACCATGATTGACTCTACCCTAGAACTGTGACCTAGAATAAACCCTTTCTCCCTTAAGTTGCTTCTGTCAGGTTACTTTATCATAGAAACAAAAGAGAAACTAAAGTAACTAAGACACCAAGTATAGTATCCTCCCGCAAGTATTATGTTACAGTTTAGTGTTAAGCAGCTGACTACTACATTAGTCCTGTATTCTTCATCAGTTTTAATATTGTGCACTGCAATATCCATCGTTTTCTTTGTTCTCATCTAGATATCTGTGAGCCTCAGACTGGAAAGTCCAGGAAGAGAAGAGCCAACTTACCTCATTCATGATTGTATATTTATATCATGGCTCCATACTTGATCATAATAAATACAGTGTTTTGCATTAATTGAAGTCGAGAGAAGATCCCTGGCCCACGAAGAATACAAGTTAGATTTCATTTTGAATGTCATTCATAATTATATTCCAGCTATTTTTCTCTGTCTAGCATAATAGCTGAGTTGAAAGGGAAACTTGATTCCAAAAGTATTCATGATTGACATTCTTCAACGTGTAACCTTTGTACTTAAGATAGCAAGGCGGGGGCAGATGTGAAGGAGGCTGTGAAGTCACCAGTATTTGTAGAATGCTCTTCCCTGTACCTCTTTTTGGCTCTCTCCTCCCTTTCAGCTACACCTTCATCTTCTGTTCTTTTTGCTTAAGTACCTAAAGAAGAGTAAATGATGTCCTGGTTTAATTTCTGTTACTGCGATAAAATATCCCAGCAGAAAACAAGGTGGAGAAGAAAGGTTTGTTTTAGCTCATAATTCTAAGGCACAATCCATTATTGTAAGTCACGGCCAACTGTTCAACCAGCTAATCATATCATACCCATAGTCAAGAGGAGAGAAAGAACAAGTACATGAATGCTCTCTTGCTTGCCACTTGATCTCTCCATTCTGTTACAAATCAGGGTGCCCTACCTAGGGAATGGTACCACTCACACTGGGCTGGGTCTTCTCATCTTAATTAACAATGAAGGAAATCCTCCCAGACATGTCCATAGACCACCTGATCTAGGAAATCCTTCACTCAGGAATTTCTTCCTGGTGATTCCAGATCATGTCACGTTTAAAACTAAAACTAACCATAGCTAGAGCCTCATCAGATCCCTCTGTAGATGTCTTGAAGCACCCTAGTCAGCTCCATTCAGTTATGTGCTCCAAGTCTGTTCAACCAAAATACAATTCTTGCTCCAAAGGGAATCATAAAATACTTGTTTGAGCCAAATAGGAGTGAACAAGGCCCATGAACATTGACTCAATGTTTTGACTGACATGCCATGCCATGGAGGAAGTTACCCAAACTTGTCTAGCCAGAGACAATAATTTGTGGTGGTTCAAATGAGATTTTCTCTATAGACTCAGACATTTCAATATTTGATCCCCAGTTGGTGGTACTGCTTGGGGAGGTGTAGGAAACATGGACTTGCTATGAAAAGTATGTCACTGGAGGTGGGCTTTGAGAGTTTAAAGACTTGCAAGTTCTCTCTCCTCTCCTCTCTCCTCCTCTCTCCTCTCTCCTCCCTCCTCTCTCCTCCTCTCTCCTCCTCTCTCCTCCTCTCTCCTCCTCTCTCCTCCTCTCTCCTCCTCTCTCCTCCTCTGTCCTCCTCTGTCCTCTCTCCTCTGTCCTCTCTCCTCTCTCCTCTCTCCTTCCTTCATGAGGTTCAAAGTGTGAGCCCTCAGCTCTCTGCTCCTGACTTTATGTCTTTTTTTACTCCACCATTGTGGACTCACACTGATCAGGAACCATTAGCCCAAATGCACTCTTTCTTCTGTAAATGGTCTTAGTCCTGGTGTTTTATCACAGCAATAGAAATGTAACAATACAGAAGCCTAGGCAACTCCCTAATACATTGATGAGAACATTGGGTAGGTGGGTCACAGCTAAGTCTGGAAATCTCTGAGTAAGTCTCAGATGCTGTTTGATGACCTTAGCTTTTGGGTTAATGGAAGCTAGTGGTCTGCTAAGTTGCTATGACCTAAAAGGTTTCACCTGGTAGTCACAAAGATGTTAGGTCAGACACAGAGGTAGACAATGAATGAACTAAAAATAGCCCATTGCGATTATGGCTCTGACTCTGTGAGGTTCCAGCTTTCCACAATCACAACATTCTGACGAGCCATTCATTCTTGTAGAATCTTTGTTACAGGTGTGACTTTTTCCAGGGAACTATAGTTTACAAGTCCCCGGTGGCCTGTCCACATTCCTCTATGATAAATCTCTTCGTGTCTGGGCTCTGCTCTGTGACTGACATGTACCTGTCTCCTAAATCCATTCATGCTATAATTTAGAAAGTTCATGTAATAACTTAATGTGTCCCAGGGTATGAATAATTTCCAGGTGTCAAAAGATAAAATTACAATAATTCCATTTTAGAGATCTTAATTGGCTTTACCTGAAATCCTAGATTCAGCTAACTCTTCTTCCCAGAATATCAGGCTAGCAAAGGGGGGTGGGGCTGGTTTTATATACAAAAAAGAATCAAGGGAAGCAGAGAGGTTCTTGTAAGGTGAAGTGGGTGCGGAGAAAGAATAGATCAGCCACAATCAGACTACATCGAGCTATTTTCCACTTTTTTATAAGGATTAAAGTAGAAGAGACTTCATTAACCTCTCCTTTGATACTTGTTTGTTGAGAGAAGTGTGAATATTACCTCACAATTTCTCAGCAGGTCAAACGACAACTTAGTTCCATTTTGTTTTCATCTTGATACGTTTGGACTGTTGGAGTCTTATGATGACCATTTTTAATTGTCAAGGTGACACATCCGGAAGAGAGGCTCAGTGAGAAAGTGTCTAGACCAGGCTGGCCTATGGGGCATCTATGGGGGAATCTATTGATTGTGTTAATTGGTGTGGGAGACCCAGTCTGAAAGTGGGCAGCACCATTCCCTAGGCTGTGTGCCCATGGAGAAAATGAACTGAGCACTTACGTGCATGCTTTCTTTGATCTCTAGTCCATGTTTTGGATGGGATCAAACCAGCTACCTCAAGCCTCTGCTGCTGTGAGTCCTTGGATGTGATGGATTGTAACCTGGAGCCAAAGTAAACCATTCTCCTCTAAGCTGCTTTTGATGGTTTTGTTTGTGGTTTTGTTCTTGTTTTTGTTTTTATCACAACATATAGTAAAGAAGCCAATGCAGACCCAGTGAAGGAGTTTAATCTCTAACAGAAGACTCCTATAATTTTTTTTTCACATAGAATCTCCCCATCATCCCCTCTCTCCAGGGTCTCCTTATGGAATTGGCCTCAAACTCTTCATCTAGCCCAGAGTGACTTCAAAATCACTGTATAGACCAGGCTGACCCCAAAATCACAGCCCTTCTGCTTCTACCTATGGAGTGTGGAGAGCACAGGCATGTACCACAACCTTCTCAGCTAATGTGGGGCAAGAACTTTGCATTTAGAACTTCAATCCCCACTGGATAATCTTCAGTGGCAGGAGATGAGTTCTTATGGAGAATTTCTTCTCTGACGTAGAGAGCAAGGCCAGTCTTTTAAAACCAAGCAGAGACTGGGGCTGGTGCTAAGAAGTGGACCATGCTTACCCCTATTGTTGAATCACCAGCCCAAAGAAAGAAAGAAAGAATAAAACAAACTCCAATTAGAGTTGCTTCCATTTTCAGCCCCAGTGTTTGTTTCTGTTTTTGACCTGGTTAGATAAGTGAACCATTGATATGCATGGGAAGTCTAAGCAGAGATCTCCACCTCCTGGGGCTCCTGTGAAAGTTCAGTTAAACACTATGTATGAAATCAGTTTTTTTTTGGTCTGTGTTGTGGGATTCTGTGGGCTGTTCATTCCACCTTAGACTTCTGAATATCAAGTGTGAGTGCTGGAGAGAAAGCAAAGGACATGTTATCCAGAACAGCAGGCACCTGCAATTCTAGTTTCATCATTTCTATTGCTAAGAGAAAACACTCCAAGTAAAAGCAACTTTAAGAAGAGAAAGTTTACTTGCTTTATATGTCTAGGTCACAGATCATAATTGAGAGTCATCAAGGCAGGAACTCAAGATTGGAACCTGAAGATAGCAGTGTTTGCTTTTCCACACTATACAACCTATGACCAAGGAATTCTACAATCAAATAAGTGTGTCAGAAACTATGAAGGTCAATCCTTGCTAGCTCACTCATAGGCTCATAATTAGGTGGCTTTCTTATACAATTCAGAAGTGCTTGCCTAGGGAATGGTACTGCCCATGGTGGGCTGGATCTTCCTATATCAATTGATAATCAAGACAATCCCTCCACGGGAATACCTACAGATCAACCTGGAAAGACAATCCCTCATTTGTGTCAGGTTGACAGTTAAGAACAATTAGTACCATCCTCACCCAGGACTGCTCATAATTATGACACATACAAGAAAGAATACCTTAAAGAGGAGATTTCTTTTGACTTATGTTTTCATCTGTGGTTATCTTGGTACATTGCTGTGGCTTGTGATAAGACAGGGCATAATGGCTGCATGAGTGTCTAATAAAACACAGCTACTTAATTCGTGGTGTTCATTTCATGCCAGGGGTCAAGATTTTCCCTTCAAAAGGGACTCCAGTGACTCAATTCCCCTCAGTACACTTTACCGTCCACAGTTCCATCACTTTCCATAGTCTGTTCAAAATTTGAATCCATCAATAGATTGAACTATTGATTAGCCCAGAGCCCTCCTGATATAATCATCTTTGGACAGTCTCAAAGACACTCTCAGGGTTGACTTTTCTAAGCTCACTTGTCTCCAAGAAATTTAAGAGATCCATCAAGATCATACAGCTCTGAAAGAAGATCTAACTCCAGAGCCGAGTGTACTACAAGGTTACGATGTGTCTGCTTAATTGGCTTTTCCAAGAGTCCTTAAGAGTGCTAAAGACTGATTCTGAAGTTGGCCAAACATCTTCCAAAATATCCTGTTATGGGGAAGATATTTGTGGGTTCCAGCCACCATGAATGAGGCTCATGCTCTTCCGAGACATCCCATCCAGTTCCCTCATCCATTCTGTTAGGCGAGGGAAGAAACAAGATGCAATCAAAGAGCCAGAAAGCAGGCTCTTGTCCAACACCAAATCCCTCAAAGACTTGATTCATCCTCAAATTTCTAGCCTTTCTGTTGTCTTTAAGCCACATAGTCTGAAGTTTTATGATACAGTTTCTCACAGTCACCAACCTAACCACCTACATTCAAAATGGACCATAAAGGGGAGGGAGCTAGAAAGATAGTTCAGCACTTAAGAGCTCTTGTTGCTCTTAACAGAGGATTGGAGCTTGGTTCCCAGCACTCACAGGGGGGCACACACAGCCATCTATAACTCCAGTTTCAAAGATATTCAATGTCCTCTTCTGGTCTCTGTGGGTTCCTGAATGCATATTGTGCACATAAAGTCATGCAGGCATATATACACATACATGTAAATAAGAGAAAGTAAATATTTAAAATGAGCTGTAAGGGGCTGAAGATATTGCCCAGTAGGTAAAATGCTTGCCACGTAAGTGTGGGGACCTGAGTTCCATCTCCAGCACTCATGGCATTTGCAGCACTGGGGAGACAGGAGTAGGTCTCTGGGACTCGCTGGCCAGTCAGTCTGGCTTAATTGGTGATGTCCAGTGAAAGACCCTTTCTCAGAAACCCAAGGTGGACATGCCTAAGGAATCACACCTGAATCTGGCCTCTGACTTCTAATGAGCACACATGTGCACAAGTATATATCTATTAGAAAAAAAAAAAGCATACATCAGGCCCATGAGTATCGACCTGCTAAGACGCCTGGAAGAAGAAACGTGGGCTTCTCTCTCTTCCTTTAGAATCTAATCATAAAATGTAAATATTAGGATAGAATCACCACACATATGCAAACCAAAAAATAAATATCTATGATGGGAAAAATCAAATGCTATTTGTTTGTAATCCCAACTGCAAAGGATGGGCCACTTGAAAGGTGTTTTGATTGCTAAATAGGATGCTGAGCTTGAAAAATAAGACTGGACTATCTAAGGATGTAACCTGCTTAGCATAAGGAGTTTTAAAAGAACTCGAGGACGGAGGAGGGAGGGCTAGTATGATGGTTACTTTTGAACTGTCAATTTGGTATAACAGTTGAATCATCTGGGAAGAGAATCTTAATTGAGGAATTATCTAAATTAGGTTGGCCTGTGAGCATGTCTGCAGAGGCTTGCCACTACTCTTAATTGATATGGGAAGACCCAGCCCACTGTGGGTGGTACCATTCCCTAGCCAGGAGAGGTGGGGGAGCAGTGTTGAACTGTATAAGAGAGAAGCAAGCAAGCAAGCAAGCATTCCTGCATGCACTTATTTCTGGCTGTTCCTGACTATGGATAGGATGTGATCAGCTGTGTCAAGCTCCTGCCAATGTGCCTTCTCTGCTATGATGGACTCTAACCCAGGATTCAAAGTCCAATAAACCCTTCTTCCCCGCATTGCTTTGTGTTGAACTATTGTATCACAGCTTCAGAAAGGAGACTAGAAGAACCAGCGAGGAACTGAGGGTAGAATGCAGTACTTAAGAGCAGTTGTATTCTGTTTTACTGTGTAATGTTTCCTCTTTACCCTTACTTCTCCATGAGCATCTTATGCTAAATGTTCCAGATTTTTCTGTCTTAAGAACAACACATTCTTTTTCTGTATTAAGCCTGTTTATTTACACTAAAAAATAAAATAAGCCAGGTATTTTAGTTTCCTTTCTTTTGCTGTGATAAAACATTCTAACCAAAAGCAATGTAGAGGAAGAAAGGGTTTATTTGGCTTGTACTTCCAAGGCACAACCCATCACTGAGGAAAGTCAGGATAGGAACTTAAGCAAGAACCTAGAGGGAAAAACCATGGACGAATGCTTCTGGCTCACTCTCCAGCTCATTCTCTGGCCCATGCTCAGCCAGCTTTCTTATACAGCCCAGGACCTCTTGCTCAGGAAATGGTACTGCCCACAGTGTACTGGGCCTCCCCTCATCAGTTAACAACTAAGACAATCGTCACAGAGCAATTAGACCTGGGAAATTCCTTAACTGAGACTCCCTTTCTCAGGCAAATCTAGACTGTGTCAAGTTGACAAAGCTATCTACAGTACTGGTTAAGGTGACTGCAGTCCTAGTACTCAAGGAGCTAAGGCAGGAGGATTGTGGGCATTAGGGCTCCATGCGCATACACACACACACACACACACACACACACACACACCAGAGAGACCCAATGATCTTATGGTGTAAGTACTTGATAAGAACCTGTTATTCAACGCGTAAATCATTCACTCTTGTTCTAGATATCTAGGATTATATGACAGACTTGGTCTGCTGTTCCCAGACTCTGGATTTCAAGACTATAGAAACTCTTGGGCATCTGTGAGTTCTCAAGCCTCCTCATTTTCTGATTCTTTTGACACAAAACTAGGTGAGAGAGAGAGAGAGAGAGAGAGAGAGAGAGAGAGAGAAAGAGAGGGGGGAGGGGCAGGCACTGCCTTTTGTTGGCCCATCTGTTGCAAGTATACATACACACCATATTAGCCAGAGTACCAATTTTCTAGGTATAATAATTGGCCTTGAACACCTGTTGATAGAAGCCAAAACCACACTTCTCTGCAAGCCTTGAAAATCCTATCTCATGGGTGTTAGGCCAACGCTTTAGGAATGATCTGAGCAGTGAAGGAAAGGAGAAGGTTACAGAAAAGGACCTTTCGTCTTTCTTAAGCAAGAAGTGTTGAAATAAATAGTTGGCCTCCTGTACTCTTTTCTCATTAAGAAACCAAGTATGTAATGACTTCTCTCGTAAGTACTCTCAGAAAAGGGCAATGATAATAGGGGGAGTTTCTCAGAAGCGGAGCAGAGCGGTCCTTCATCCAAACTGACTCAGAAGACCATTTGAAGAGCGGACAGCTGAAGGCTATGACTCTCTTTCATGTGTACATTAATCCAGTGTCCTTTCTCCTCAGTGGGGCATAAACATACATCATTTAAATTAATATGGGAAGTCAGAAATAAGACCCCCATTAACATATCCACAGGGGAGGAATGAGTAACTCCCATGTGGCCGCTTGATCATGCTGTTTCCTGGGAGCTGGAACTGCCAGGCAGGGCCCTCCTGCTGAAGGCCTCCTGCCCCCTGCCTTCTGCGCTCCAGTTTTGAAGGGTCATTCCCAGCAGGTCATCTTAGCTCAGCCTCCCTATGACACGTGTTTCAATAGATCTGAGTTATTTCTTGTTTAAAGGCTATCTACTCGCTGAAGACCCTCTGGGGTAGGACATCAAGTGTGTCTTTACTTCAGGATGCAGTTAAAAGTGACTTGTTTGGCTAGCAGGGTAGTGATCTTTCTTCTCCAAAGAGGTGGAAGGTGGAGAAGTAGAGCAGACCCTGGCACTCCATCATGTTGGGTGTGGTTGCCCCCCACCCAGGCTACAGATACATCTTTCTAGCATCTTTTATATCTATCAGCACCAATTAGAGCAGTAGAGGCAGCCCTATACTGCACCCTTTAGCAACCTTAGTTGATCTCCCCACTTAGGGATCTCCACTCAAGTAAAGATATTATGTCCTGGACAACAATGCAGAACAGAATTTCAGGACGTGAGAGAGTGAAGCAAAGTTAAAGTTAGCAAATTTGTTAAGGAGAGATGAGTTTCAGGTCCAAAAGCAAATGCGAGACTTATTAGAATACCAAAGCCCATGGCAGCCTCTGGTCTCTCTTAGCATCATGGGTACCTATTATGAGTCTATGCTGGCTAACGTCCTGGCTCTTCTCACCTTGCCTGCTACTGAACTTTTCCAATTCATGGGCTTCCCTCCCCCAGCTTCTTCTCATTCCTACATAACCTTGCCATTAAGACCGTGGGCTCTCTTGGTTCTCTCAGTCCCCTTTTTCTTACCCCCATCTTAGGGTTTTATTGCTGTGAAGAGACAGCACTGCTAAAGCAACTCTTATAAAACATTTAATTGGGGCTGATTTACAGTTGCAGAGGTTCAGTCCATTATCATCATGGCAGGAAGCATGGCAGCATGCAGGCAGACATCACGCTGGTGAAGGAGCTACATCTTGATCCACAGGCAACCAGGAAAAGAGTCTCTTCTGTGCTAAGGAGAGCCTGAGCATAGGAGGCCTCAAAGAACATCTACAGGGTAACACACTACCTCCAATAAGGCCACACCTCCTAATAGTGCCACTCTCTATGGCCAAGCATTCAAACACATGAGTCTATGGGGGCCATTCCTATTCAAACTATCATATTCCCTCCTTGGTCCTTCCCTCTTGCCCCTCCCCTAAGCCCTCCTCTATGGCCCAGTCCATCCTCCTGGCTATGTTCAGTCTACTGCTTTTGCTCCCTGCTCTTGGCTCTTCCAGTTGCCTCTGGGTGTATTCTTCTTCTTATGTACAATAAAAACCTTCCCCTCTCCTTACCTTGGAGAGGTCATGTCCTCAATGTTAATGATAAGGGGTAGAACATGTTTTAGATTTGAATATGAGGGAGAGAGAGAGTGGGGAAACAGCACACATTCAGTCCATGAGTGTACGTTCCTTTAGAGAGGGTTATACGTGAAGGAGACAGAACATCCCAAACTGCTTAGGGGTCATTAATTGATAAGCATCTCCATCCAGTTCCAGGAGCCCTAAACTATCTATCGAGCAGGAAATCTTCCTGATAAAGAACACTGGTATACCATGTCCCATCTTGTAAGGCATGTCAATCATCTGGAAATCCCTAAGGACAATCTGCTTATTAGAAACGTTAGAAATGAGCCGGGTGTGGTGGCGCATGCCTTTAATCCCAGCACTCGGGAGGCAGAGGTAGGTGGATTTCTGAGTTCGAGGCCAGCCTGGTCTACAAAGTGAGTTCCAGGACAGCCAGGACTATACAGAGAAACCTTGTCTCGAAAAACGAAAAAGAAAAAGAAAAAGAAAAAGAAAAAGAAAAAGAAAAAGAAAAAGAAAAAGAAAAGAAACGTTAGAAATAATATAAAGCCCATCTGAAATGTGAATTCAAACCATGGTCCCCTTGGCCATTGGGGCGTGTGTGTGTGTGTGTGTGTGTGTGTGTGTGTGTATGTATGTGTGTATGTGTGTTGTGGTTCCCCCCCCCCCATTTAGACCATATAGTTCCCAAATAAAGGGCACAAAAGCCTTTAGATTTACAATAACACTAAAAGTACTAGAGCTGGGTCGATATTAACCCTCTATGCTATTTTGTCTACCCACTGTCAATAACCCCATATATTGCTTGCCATGTTTCATTTGGGGTGTTCCTGATGCATCAGGCCAACCCTCACAGTCATGCACTCATAATCCATTCGACTCCATGGCGACCTCTTCCTCCTTTTTTCTCCTTCTCCTCATGGTCCCTGCCTCAGACCCCAAGCCCACTCCACTATCTCTCTCCTGCCCAGCACACTCCACTATACTCTATCATGTTCTCTACCTGTCTTCACTGCTGTGTGTGTGACACTGAATTTGTTCACTGTGCACCACAAGGATGTTTTTCTTGTTGTGATGAAGAAAATCAATGTCCCTTCCCTTGTTATCACCCCTCGCCCAGGTCACCATCTGGGTGACATCTAAGTCAAAGGTTAAATCAGACCAGTCAAACTGTTAGCAGAGTGTATGTGTTGTTGTACTTCTAATGTACATATCAGACTTTCTATTATATGAGATTCACATTTGCTCTTTCAGTATAGAATGTAAAGACCCTCTTATCTGCCCCCATTGCTGTCACTTCTGAGATACATGCTTAAAAAGGACAAGACACTTACCTGGCAGCCTTTCTAGGACCCCTGCTATATTAGCTACTGTTCTGCAGCCGGGAGAAACACTCTGACAACAGTGACTTAAAGAAAAGATGTTTTCCAGGTTCACAGTTTGAGGATTCAGTTCTTCATGGTGGGGAAAGCATGGTCACAGGAGCATGAGACAGCTGACCATGCTGCATCCACTGAGAGAAAGAGAGAGAGAGAAAGGAGAGGGAGAGGGAGAGAAAGAGGGAGAGGGAGAAAGAGAAAGAGAAAGAGAAAGAGAAAGAGAAAGAAAGAGCGGGAGTGGGAGCAGAGAGAGAGAGAGAGAGAGAGAGAGATGAATTCTGGTGCTCATCTCACTTTGAGAAGCCCAGAACCCCATCCCATAAAATTATACAATCTGCATTCAATGTGAGTCTTCCCAAATCAATAAATCTAATCTAGATAATTCCTCACAGGCATGCCTTATGGACCCTGTCCACTGTGGGTGATACAATCCCCTATGTAGGATCTCAAGCTATGTAAGAGTGAAGAAAGCCATCTGAGCATGAGCACGCAAGGATCCATGCGTTTTCCATCTGTTCTTGGCTGGATGTGATATTTTAAGCTCCTGACTTGACTTCCCCCAATAATGGACTATGACTCGGGATTTTAAGTCCAATCAACTTTTTTCTTCTTTGAGTTGCTTTGGGTCAGAATATTTGTTACAGCGACAGAAATAAAAAGGGCCAACCCATGCCCAGTGACAGAAGATAGTGTAATACAGGCTAGAAAAGGAGAGCAATCTACTTAGAGATTGGTGCTTCAGCTCTTAGGTTTAGGGGTGAAGGAGTACACAATGCTGGAAGCTCAGGTGTCATGGACAGGTACTGAGTGACCCAATAACCTCCCCGGTGTCTTGAGTTGTTAAGAACACGCAAACAATGGAAGTGAATTAGGAAGACTTGGTTTTCTTTCTTTTTCAATCTCTCTGACTCTCTGTGTCTCTGTCTCTCTGTGTGTGTGTGTGTGTGTGTGTGTGTGTGTGTCTGTTTCTGTGTGAGGGTGTGTGTGTCTGTCTTTGTCTCTCTTTCTCTGTCTGTGTGTATTTGTCTGTCTCTCTCTCTCACTCCCTCTGGGTGTGTGTCAGTCTCTCTCTGTCTGGGGGTGTTTGTCTCTCTCTGTGTGTCTGTCTCTTTCTCTCTTTTACTCTCTCTGGGTATGTGTATATGTATGTGTGTGTGTCTGCCTGTCTATCTGTCTGGGAGTGTTTGTCTCTGTCTTACTCTCTCTCTGGGTATGTGTGTGTCTGTCTCTTTCTCTGTCTCTCTGTCTCTGTCTCTCTGTCTGTCTCTGTCCCTCCACGTGTGTACACACGGAGGCTGAAGGTCAGTATTGGGAATCATCTCCCCTTACTCTTCTACCTGTTTGTTCATTAACACCGTGTCTCTCAAACAAACCCACAATTCTTGGATACAGCTCCTGTCAAAGCCGGTTTGTTCTTGGGATCCTCGCCCTGCTTTTTAAAGCTAAAATTGGAGACGGGCTGCTACACTCATCCAGTACCTATGTAGGTTCTGAGGCTTCAAACTCCCATCCTCAGAACATGCACTTTAACTACCGCACTGTCTCCCTAGCCTCAGTATGTGCATTTTTCAATTAGCAAAAAATCATAGAAAGCATAAACAGAATATAGAATGCTTGCCAATAACTTTATATGCCCCAGTACAGGGGAACACCAGGGCCAAAAAGTAGGAATGGGTGGGTAGGGGAGTGGGGGGGGAGGGTATGGGGGACTTTTGGGATAGCATTGGAAATGTAATTGAGGAAAATACGTAATAAAAAATATAATAAATAAATATGTCGATAATAATAATAATAAACACACTAAAAAAAGAATGCTTGCCAATAACCCCCCAAATTGCCAGAACAAGGGGAAATCCTATTACCAGCTTAAAAGAGTATATTGTTTTAAAATGGGAAAACACCATAGGTTCACTGGGGCTGAAGGAACAGGGCTGAGCATTGGTCCTCAAGTGGGTGCTGGTGGCAGGGGTGTCCCCAGGCACATTTGGCAATTTGATGAAGACATTTTTGTTCATCAGTACTGAGTTGCCACTCAATATCAAGTTGGTTATATCCATTGCTTACGGTTATGGCAAAAGCAACTTAATTGAGAAAAGGCTCATGGTTTGAGGGTATGGTCCAACATGGTGGTCAGAAGACATGGGAGCAGGAACATGAAGTAGCTGGCCATGTAGCATCTGCAGTGACGAAGCAGAGAGAAGAAATCTAGTACTCAGCTTGCCCTCTCCCCCAGCATCCCTGTGTTTTGAGGCAGGGTCCTCCCCAGTACCCCATGTTTTGAGGCAGGGAATTGCTATGTAGCCCTGGCTGGCCTGGAACTTGCTGTGTAGAATAGGCTGACCTCAAAGCCATAGAGATCTTTCTGCCCCTGCCTCCCGAATACTGGGATTAAAGGCATGTACCACCATACCTGGCTCACTTTCTCTTTTTTAATTCAGTCCAGGATCCCAGACCATGGGATGGTGCTACCCACATTCAGGGTGGGTCTTCTTACCTTAATTAATCCAATCTACTGGAATGGTTCTTAGAGATGTTCAAAACCAGGGTACTTGTAGTGGAATCTCCAGGACACTCAGAGACTGATAAGAGGGCAGAAGCAGGAACTATGGGATTACAGGGGCAGTATACAGTCTGTAGTATTGTTATAGTATCATAGGTGCCTGATCTTCCTGGGCACATGCAAGTAATGGACTGAGTTGGCCACTAGGGCTATTTTATATGGACACTGGACTAGTCAAGAAAATCATGAATCCAGGCATGGGTGGCGCATGCCTTAAATCCCAGCACTCAGGAGCCAGAGGCGGGTGGATTTCTGAGTTTGAGGCCAGCCTGGTCTACAGAGTGAGTTCTGTGATAGCCAGGGCTACTCAGAGAAACCCTGTATCAAAACCATTAGTGGGGACAGGAGGAGAAAAAGAGAGGCATGAAAATAATGGTTGACTTTTTATCCCTTGTTTTGTCATCAATGATGAGTCTCCCATGCTGGCTGTCCCTACTGAGCATCCACCTAGAGCTACAAAACCCCCGCTATTTTCAAACTCCGTTGTCTGGAACACTTTCTGACATGAGCTGCTCTGGTTTCTGACCATAACATATCCCTTTAAATGGGTATGATTTCTTTATCTATTAAATGTTATGGAGGGGCTGAGAAGGTGGCTCGGCAGTTTCTAGTTCATACACTGTTCTTGCAAAGGATCTGAGCAGTGTCCTCAGCACTCACATCAGGCAGCTCACTGCTGCCTGTAACTACATCTCTCTCTTCATCAGTCATGGTTTTCAGTTGAGTCTCTAGGACCAACATTAGGTAGTTAACAAAAGAAGAAGCAAAGAGAGAAAGGTTACCATAGACACAGCTCATAGGCCACTTTTCAGTTTTGTGACATCCTTATTGTAACCTCCAGATGCACTGCTCACACCTCCTCTATATTGTCTGCACAAATAGGTTTTGAAAGATCCCATTAATAGTTGTGGCTTTAAAGTAGATCAGAAGATGTCCTTTGTATTTGGGTTCAATCAATAGGTTAAAAAAAAAAAAAAAGGACTTTGGCCAGATCACAGTGGCCATGCCTGTGATGAAGCCCATCATTACGCATGAGTGTTTTTAAATGGGCCTATGATGGAGACTCATTGAGAGGCTACAATAACTCTGGAGCCCATTGGCCAGCCATTTTATACATGGCAAGCTCCAGGCCACTGAGAGACTTGTTCCCTTCACCTACCCAAAAGGTTAACAGTACTCGAGGAAAGACTCCTAAAGTTCTTTTCTGACTTCTTTTGCACATGCACATGATGCAATATGGTGAGGTTATCTAGGCTTTCAGTAATGGATTCTTTTTGTCTACCAATCTGAAGAATAAAAAGCTAGGAAAGGCAAGGTCCCATCACATAGCCAAGTTTTATTGAAAGCAGAAGTGTGTGTGTATAAGTATGTATATATACATACACATACACACACACAATATACACAAACATACACACATACACACAGCACTGCACAACACAGCACTGCACAACACAGCACAAGAGACTTCTCAAGTATATGTGTAGATGGGATCTAGACCCAGAATCTGTAAAAACCAAACCAAACCAAACCAACCAACCAACCAACCAACCAAAAAATCAGATTTTTTTCTGTATTTAGGGATAGGCTTGAACATTTAAAACCTCAAAGCTCACCCAAGTGACACACTTCCTCCAACATTGGCCACTCCCTAGTGGCCAAGCATTCAAATCTATAACCCTATGGGGCTATTCCTCTTCAAACCACCACAGGTGGGAAGAAAGTAGATCAGTTCACAACATTGGTGGATACGAAGCAGTTTAGTTTCCATGATTGTGGAATCTCCTCTAGCTTCCTTCTGTTTCTTATTTTTCTGTCCTGGGTTGTGGCCTATAGTAGAATGTCATCCACATTCAGTATAGGTCTTTTCCACACCAGTCAGTCCTCTCTAGAATCTCCCTCACAGATATGCCTAGGAGTATTCATTTCCAAGGTGATCATTATTTGGTCATGTTGGCAATGGAGATGAACCATCCCAGCAGGTCTCTGGAGTTGATTCTCTTGGGCTTCCAGCATGATATATATATAATTTTTAATCCTGTTTTTCTGTCCTGTTCCCCACGTGAAGTTCTTTGTTGCTACTAATGTCATAAATAGCCAACATCATAGGTGGCACAGTGTCCACAACAAGCACACCTGTCCATGCCCCCAAAAGAAGTGTTGGTGACATATGTTTGCTGCTATTGAAAGCCCTGGTTATCTCAAGTCAAGGACTTTGTCTCTTCTCCGTGTATGTTGCCTGCTGAGGCCTTGTGCTTTCAAACCCCTGAAAGAGCTGTTTCACAGCAACCCAGCTAGCACAAAACTCTAGAGAGGAGGAGTTATTGAAGCCTCCCTGGGACAATAATGGGACACACAAACCTCATTTTGAGCTGGCTATCACCTCTCTGCATGGAGTCCTTCAGCTTTGTGCTAAACCTTTATTATGCCTCAGCAGAGAGCTTAGAATGTCAGGAAAAGCCACAGAAAACTCATTTGGGGCATTGGTGGCTTAGGGAAACTACACTTCCCAGAATTCGTTGCCCTAAATGATTGCCACTAGAGTGGGCCACAGGAGAATACGATGGGAGATTCGGAAGAAGAAAGTGAAGGGAAGCTGATTTGGAGCTCACACAGTTGACATTCATCTATCCTTAGTCGTGGATAGTGTGTTTAGCTCTCTGATGAAAAGCTCAGACTTCTACAAGACACCCAAAGCCAATAAGGTGAGAGGTAATGAGACATTAAAGATCCATCCATCCTCCTAGGCTCTAGTTCAAGTTTGTGGGTTCCAGTTTGTTCTTGCTTCTTATGATATATATATGAGATAATATATATTATCACCTTTCTAGCTGTTTGTCATATGGACTACTACTGTCATCATCAGATGTAAAGCCTTCAAGAGATTGCTGAGGTCAAAGCCCTGCAACAGCTGATAGAAATAAAACACAACACACACACACACATATATATGTGTGTGTGTGTGTGTGTGTGTGTGTGTGTGTGTGTGTATTCACATATGTTTATACATACATACACTCATACATACCTGTGCTGTATGGTTATTTGAACACATATGCTTTGAGCTTGTTGGTGCTTTTTGTTTTGTATAAAATCGGGGTGGCTTGTCGATTGTCTTAATCACTGTTCTATTTGTTCTATTGCTGTGAAGAGACACCATGACCAAGGCAACTCTTAGAAGAGAAAGCAGTTCATTGAGGGCTTGCTTACAGTTTCAGAGGTTTAGTTCATTACCATCAGGGAGTAGAGCGGCATGCAGGCAGGCATTGGAGCAGTAGCTGAGAGGTACATTTTTATCTACAGGCAGAGAGAGAGAGAGAGAGACAGAGACAGAGACAGAGACAGAGACAGACAGAGAGACAGAGAGAGAGACAGACAGACAGAGAGACAGAGACAGAGAGACAGAGAGAGAGAGAGACAGACAGACAGAGAGACAGAGAGAGACAGAGACAGACAGAGAGACAGAGAGAGACAGAGAGACAGAAACAGAGAGAGAAACACAGAGACAGACAGAGAGGCTGAGGCTCTAAGACTGGCATGGGCTTTTGAAACTTCAAAGGCTACCCCAGTGACAGACTTCTGTCAGCAAAGCCCATACCTCCCAATCCTTTTCATTCTTTCACTAGCGCCACTTCCTAATGACTGAGCATTCAATTATATGATCCTGTGTTGACCATTCAAACAGACTGACTCCATAGTGTGGCCACCCTGGGGAGATGAGGTTCAGTGGCTCCCAAGTCCATCTTCAAGGTTCGGACATGTGGTGTAAGTTTAGGCAATGGAACAAGAAGTGTGCACAGCTAAGCAGTCCCATCAAGGTGCGATCCCACCCATTCCTGACTTCAGTCTCTCCTGTAAGGTGGTCAGACAAGTTCTCAGAATTGTGTGAAATCTCTTTCCAGGAGATAAGCTCCCCACTGTGTCTAGCTCCAGGTTTCAGCCTCTTCCTCTTCTCCCCTTGATATTCTTGCCAAATATCCAGTTTTCTTGTGGCCCATTGTTTTAGAGGTTTGAGAGACAAAGAGAAGGACATGGCTTTAGGATATTGCCTCTCCCTCCTGGGATCAGGTTTAGGGTTAGGATTACAGGGTTATAGGACCTGACAGTGCCTAAATTAAGGAGTGACTGGATAGAGTGGCCATAGGTGAAGGGATTGGTGGAAATGTGGTCATCCTGGGCAGTGTTGTAAGATGCTTGCAGGGCAGCTTCTCCCAGCCAGCTGCCTTTCCAAGCTAATGATTTGTAGTGATCTCTGTCCGGGCCAGGAAGCTCACAGCATCATTTATGTTTGTGCGCTGCCTTGTTCCCCAGAAGATTTAAGGCAATTGCACACCCCAGAAAATCAATCTCATCTCTGAGCTCTGGGGAGAACAGGGCTCTGTTGTCAGCACGGGCAGGTCAGTTTGGTTAAGTGGTTGTGGTGGACTGGACCTGCCAGGGTAGCGGGAAAAAGATTGGCAGGTGCTTGAAGAATTCACAGGTTAGAACAAAACAGGAATGATAGTTTATTTTTTCTTTTAAATGATCCGTGTACATGTGTGGGGGTTTGTGCACATGAGTATAGCACCTACAGAGGCCAGAAGTGGAGGTTGGCAACCCAACTCAGGTGTCCATGCACAGAAACACTACCATCTTTCCAGACCTACTAGAAACACTGGTTTAAGAAAGTATACTGCAAGAGAGCACTGAGCCAGACCGTGAGTCCCACCTACCCAGCTCAGGAGCGTGGACTCTGAGGGTCTTCCATGTGAGAATGACTCATTGCTAGAGTGAGTTTTCTTTGTGTGCTTTGTATTCAGTTTTATCACGAGTAGGAGGGCAATCCGGGCAGGCAGGTATACAGTTCTGGTAGGTTAGAGTGAGCCACTGGGCTGGTGCTTCCCAAGGGTTCCATCTCTGCGATGCAAATATGGGCTCATGTGAATGAGGACCAGGAAAATAAGGGCAGCGCTGGTCACACGTGAGCTACGGTATTCCGTGCACAGCAGTGTGGGGTTCTTCGACCGTGCTTGTGAATTTTTCCTAGTGATATCAGTTCTATGTGTATTCTATGTGTGTGCGTGGTATGTGCTAATGTATGCATGTACTCATGTTTGTATGTGTGTACATGTGAGTGTAAGGTATATATGCGCTGGTATGGAGAGGCCAAATATCAATCTATGATGGTCTTCTTTTTTGAGACAGGTCTCTCCCTGGCCTGAGGATGGCAGATTCGGCTAGGCTGGCCAGCCAATGAAGTTCAAAGATCTGTCTGCCTCCACTTCACCAGTGCTGAGACTATAGAAATGGCTTATTATGTGGGTGCTGGGAATTGAAGTCAGGTCTTCATGATTCTAAGATAAGCACTCCAATGACTTAGCTATCTCTTCCTGCCCTCTTAAATTGGAAGGCTTAATCCCACAGATGCAAGGAAAAATACCACCGACCCAAATCACCATAGCTTTTTAAAAAATTTCATGTACAGGGGCTGCCCCTCCTGAAAGGCAGGGTTCAAGGGATCGGCATTGGACATAGGTAAGATAAGAGTTTTTATAGCTCAGGAGAAGGGGGTTTCCAAATGGTGGATTTGACAGGCAAACAGACAGGGTTACAGGAACAGAACATAAGCATAATAATTTGGTCATGAAAACCTCCTGATTGCAAAGGTAGTCATAACGAAGCAGTCATAACAACGGTTTGAAATCCCCAGAGACACACTTCCTCCAAGAAGGCCACACCCTAATCCATCTAATCCTTTCAAATAGTGCCACACCCTGGCACTATTTAAGCATTCAAATATGTGAGCCTTTGGGGTTCTTATTCAAATCACCCCAAAGATCAACACAGATATCAGATGGCTAGATAGATAAATAGATAGATAGATAGATAGATAAACTCAAAACTAAATTAGGAACAAATTTTGTCTGAATACTTTTTAATTTATTATTATTATTATTATTATTATTATTATTAGTGTGAGTGTGTGTGTGTGTGTGTGTGTGTGTGTGTGTGTGTGCAGGAGTTTGAGGTCAGTGTGCAGCATTATGGAGTCAGCCATCTCCTATCTCTGTGTAGGGCCTGCAGGATTGAGCCCAGGTCTTGGAAGGCCAATGCCTTTACCCACTGAGCCACCCACTGACCCACATTCTTGACTTTACCCGATTCACTTTCTATTGGCAAGTTCTGTTCCCTTGGTAAGAAACACACACACATACACACACACACACACACACACACACACACACACACACACACTCACCCTGTCTTTCTTTGCCTTTTCTCTCTGAATAATTCTACCATTTCCATTTAAATCTACCTGGTCTCCCCACCCCCAACCCCCTTCTCTAACAAATAAAGGCTCTGATGCTGATCAACACTGAGAGATATGTCAGTTGTTTACTTCCAGGAAAGAATGAAGCCTATCAGCTTTTGATAACAGGGAGGAGATAGGTCAAGGACAGGCTGTTCTCTGTGCCCTACGTAAAACAATAATAATGACAGCAACAACTAGGCACATTCCTTGAGTACCTACTGTATATCAGGTGCTTTGCTAACCTTTATGATTCATAACTTAGCTGTCTACCTTCTGTCTATCTTATCTACCCATTCACTAATTAGCAAGATAATTAATTAGTTAAGTAAGATGTTGAGACAAGGTTTTGCTATGTAGCTCAGACTTGTAGTGAGCTCCCTGACCTGCCTCCCAACTACAGGGATTAGAAGCATGCAGGATCATTCGCCACCAAGCTTTTGTAATTTATGATCACTTAAACCAGCGAGGACTCCCCACCCCTAGCTGAAGAGTTGGTGACAGTTGATGGCTATCAGGGAAGGAGAATCACTTTTCTATAGCCCCTGGTATGTCAATCGTGGATAACCCCACACCCAGGAGTCTTCAGGTAGCACAAACTGGACTCAGTGGGTTATGAGTTTTTAAAAGAAGGAGAGGACATGATATTGAGTAAGGAGAAGGGAAAGGAGAGGCAGATCCAGAAGAAGTTGGGGGTAAGAATGGGGGATGAATATTGTCAAAATATATTATATTAATGTGTAAAATTCTCAAAAGAATTGATAAAAAAATAACATATTAAAAAATAAGCTAGCGACGCACAATTTAGCAGCCTGCCCAGGGTTTGCACGGGGCAGAGCAGGAACAGAGTATCAGTCATTTGGCGGGACTTGAGAGCTTGGAAATTTACATGTTAAGGATAACATGGGTATTTACCGTCTGTGTTAGTTATTTTCATCGTCACTGAGTTAATATACTTTTTTTTTAAAAGACAAAGAAGAAAGGCTTTATTTTGGCTCACATTGTAGTCTGTCATGGCAGGGTAAGTATGGCAACAGAAAAAAATGAGGCAGTTAGTCACATTATACCCACAGCCAGGAAGCAGAGAAAGATGGATGCTGGTGCTCAGCTCACTGTCTCCTTTGTATTCAGTGTAGATGCCCCAGGGCATGGGATGGTGCTGTCCATATTCAAGAAGGGTCTTCCCAGCTAGAACCTTACTCACCAATAGTTGCCAATCAAACTATCATCCACTCTATTTGTAAGCACAGGCTGAATAAACAGTCCCTTTGTGGAAGGACCTTCCTTAGGACCTAATTTAGTTTTGAGTTTATCTATCTAGCCATCTGATAACTGTGTTGATCTTTGTGGTGATTTGAATAAGAACCCCACAGGCTCACATATTTGAATGCTTAAATAGTGCCAGGGTGTGGCACTATTTGAAAGGATTAGATGGATTAGGGTGTGGCCTTCTTGGAGGAAGTGTGTCTCTGGGGATTTCAAACCGTTGTTATGACTGCTTCGTTATGACTACCTTTGCAATCAGGAGGTTTTCATGACCAAATTATTATGCTTATGTTCTGTTCCTGTAACCCTGTCTTCCTTCATGCACTAATGTATGCTGGTATCCAAGGCCCCAGTTGGGTGTTCTAAATAATGCATCTATTTCTTCTTGACTCTGGAGGCTAGAAATTCAAGATCAAGTTATGAGGGTGTTGGTTTCTTCTGTCATCTCTTTTCATCACTTGCTATTGCTGGATTGGTTTTTTTTTTTTGTATTTTATATCGTTTTCATCATTTCTGTGTGTGCGTATGCATGCCTGTATATGTGCAGTGCCTGTGTATATGCATGCCTGTATATGCATGTGTATTTGCATGTTATGCATGTGTATGTGTATGCCTGCATGTGTGCATGTGTATAATACATACATGTGTGTGCCTGCATGTATGTGCCTGTATGTGTGCCTGTGTATGCACACACACACACACACACACACACATGCATGTTGGTCCTAACCTCCTCTTTGTTCAAGAGCACTAGTTATATTTGGTTAGTTTATTAGTCATCCTTCTGTATTTTATGTTACAGCTTTGGAGATTTTAGTGTGTGGTCATCTGGATAGATTGCTTCAGGCCTCTGGTGAATCTGAATTATCATCATAGGAGGAGGAGCATCATTTTTCTGGGGAGGAGAGAGAGGTTGGGAAAGGAGGAGAAAGGAAAAAAAGACAAAAGAGATGAAATGAGAGAGACAGAAAAAAACAGGTGGCAGAGAGTAAGGGACAACCGCCCCCCCAAGAACATACCCTAAGGACCCCACACACACCTTCAGCTTGTCCCACCTCCCATGTGTTCACCACCTTTGCAGTAGCCAATCAAATTACAAACCTGTGGATGGATGAATCATTTGTAACCTCAGAGAGTTCATGGTCCAATCAGTCATTTCCCAAAGCCTGCTTCTGGCATCATTTCATTGGGGATTAAGACCCTGGGGGACAGTTTCCATCCCAATGTAACAAATAGGATCTGCTTTAATGACCTCACTCTCATTAATTCCCATCTTCATAGACCCCTCCTCTAAATATACTTCCTCTCCAAGGGGCAAGGGACCAAGGTCTCAACATGCACATTTTCAGATGATACAATGTAGCCCATAATAACTGAGCTACAGGATGAGTCACTGTGGCCCATTGGGAACTATGCTGTTTTTCTAGAGCACAGGCAGCAGACAGCCTGCCAAGGGTGGGAGCGTCTGTTACTGCAGCCCGCACCCATTGCAATTTCTGATTCTGAAGGACAGGTTCAGGGGGACAGGCACACCATCCCATGGGTCCCACAACAAGAGGCAGCTGGAGGAGGCCAAGTGCTCTCTGTATTCATTCTACAGATGGCTGAACATCGGGGGGGGGGGGGGTAGAAGAACATCCACACTGTACCATCATTCTCCAGAAAGGGCAATTTAGGAAGTGGAAAATTCAGCATGAATCTATTTGAAAAGTGTGTTTGTGTGCGTGTGTTCATGTGCTGTGTATATACCAATGTGTGTGTATGCTGTATATATGTGTATGTACCATATATGTGTGTGCATTGTATATGTGTGTATGTGTTATGTATGTGTTTATGAACCTCATATGAGTCCTCATATGAGTGTGTGTTGTGTATATGTATGTATGTGTATATATGTGTATATGTGCCACATATGTGTATGTATTATATATGTGTATGCACCACATATGTGTTGTACATGTGAGTATACACCACTTATGTGCTTATGTTGTATATGTGTGTATGCACCATATATGTGTGTGTTGTATATGTGTGTTGGACCCCATATGCATGTATATGTGTGGGGAGGATATATATGTATGTACCATAAGTGTATATGTTGTATATGTGTGTATGCACCATATGTTGTATATGTTGTATATGTGTGTATGTACCACATATGTGTGTGTATACATACATGCATGTGGAGGTCAGAGGTTGACACTGGATGTCTTCCTTAACCCTCCACCTAATATTTTGAGATAGGGTCTCTCATTGAATCTAGAACTTGTTTATTATGTGAGGTTCACTGCCACAAGTCCCAGGGATCTTCCTGGCCCCTACCTCCCCAGTGGCAGGATTACAAGAGCACACACACCACCACATCTGGACTTTTGGCATCATGAGTCCAAGGCATCTGAATTTAAGTCATCATGCTTACCAAGTAAGCCATCCCAGCCTTACCTGGCTTTGGTCTTGCATTTAGCAGTGTGTTTTAGTCAAGACATGGTCTCTTTATGTAACCTAGGATAGCCTCTATAACACAAGTAATGAGGTTACAGGCATATGCCATCAAGTCTGGCTCTTACTTATTTTTTTTTTGTCTGTATATTTATTTTGCAATATCAAAAAGGCTATGTTGGAGGTGTAGCTGTGTGGTAGAGCACTTGCCTGGCATGTGTGAAGTTCTGAGCTCAGTCAGGAAGGGAAGGAGAGCAGGGGAGGAGAGGGCTATAAAACAAAGAAAAGGCAAAATTTAGAGAAAGTGAAGGTTTGGGGCCAATGGAATTTGGATTTCTAAGCCAGGAATTAAAATGTTAAGGTCGTGAGATTTGAGTGTAAGAGAGGAGTATCCTGCATAGGACACAGGTGAACATTCTTCAGGGCCAAGATGAACAGCATTGGTGTGTGGCAGGATCTTGCAGATGCTGAGCTGGAGGGAGCCCTGTGGTATATCTGAGAAGCAACATAGGAAGAATTATTGGGCAGAATCAGAAACCCCCAGAGACAGATGTTCTAGACGGAGTGAGATGACTACATCAGAGAGAAGAATAGTATTGAAACAGGTGACATTTAAGGTCCCCGCTCACCCTGAGATGCAATGGGCCTGTAAAAAATGCAGACGCTCCGAGTTAAGCTATCTTTGAGGACACAGTGACATTTGATGCTAAGAGCGTCTGTTGATATTTTCTTTGAAATCTACGCTGGGCCGACTCTACCTGTAAGGGTGACCCGCAGAACAGTGGGATGCTTTGTGAAGTCTCCATGGCAACTCTTTGAGCAGCAGTACACGCATCTGGAGGGTCTGGAGACAGGAAGACGGTGAAGCATTATTTTTTCATCTCCAAAGCTCACGTAACTACCGTTTGATCAAGCAGCATGGTATTCTTTCTCTCTCATCTCTCTCTCTTACCTGCAGTGAGGCAACCCAACCGTTCTGGCAGGGCGCAGGCGTGCAGCCACAATGCACTGGAATTTTGCATAAGCCACTAACATTGCCAGCCTCAGACAATTTATAGACTACATTGTCAGTGGGGATAATTAGTGTAACCTGTACCCGATGCGTACAGCATGTAGACTCGGATCCCTGCCAGGAACGCCACACAATGCTTGCATTTGTGAGTTCTCTGAGTGGTCCAGGAAAAGCATCACAACCAACGCTCCGCTAGCAACAAAGTGTGAGCAAGATCTTTTGCCCTTGACCTTTGCCTGCTGGAAGAGGACTCCTGGGTCCACCTTCTGGAAGACCGCAGAGTGGTTTCCAATCCACATCCTTCCTCTATAAGCCAAGCTTGACTCTGGTCATTGCACCCCGCACCCTCCCCGCACCCCCCACTTCTCCCGCACCCCACCCCCGCACCCCCCACTTCTCCCGCACCCCACCCCCGCACCCCCCACTTCTCCCGCACCCCATCCCCGCCTGCCTTCCCTCTGGATCTTCCCAGAACAGTCCTGGGCAATTCGTTGCATATCTCACCTGCCCACCCCTGCCCTTTGGCACAGTTTCTTATTTCACTGCTGGATACCTGATTTTGTATTGTCTTCCGGTGCTTCTTAGCATCATGGAGTGCTCTGGCCACTTGTGCTTGCTCCAGAGTGCCTTAGTTTTACTCCACGATTTTAAACTTGGAGACATACTTTTACCTTGGTTCTCTCTGACCCTCCCACCACCGCAGTTATAGTTAACATTGTCAACGACTGCACAAAATGTACAATCAACTAGGATGTAAGCTTCTGGGCAGTGTCTGTGAGGGACTACCTAGTTTGTGTTAACGGAAGTGAGGAAACCCAGGGCAGATGTGGGTGGCAGCATCCGTAGACTAAAGTCCATGTCTGAATAGAAAGGAGACAGTGAGCTGAGCACCAGCATCCATCTCTCTCTGATTCCTGACTGTGGATGCCACGTGACCACCTGCCTCACACTCCTGCCTCCATGCCTTCCCCACCATGATGGACTGTACCCTCAAACCAATGGGTCTCAACCTTCCTAGTGCTGCGACCTTTTAATACAGTTCCTCATGTTGTAGTGACCCCCCAACCTTAAAATCATTTTCATTGAGACTTCAGAACTGTAATTTTGCTGCTGTTATGAGTCATAATGTAAATATCTGTGTTTTCCAATGATCTTAAGTGAGCCCCGTGAAAGGGTCGTTTGACCCCTCCACAAAGGGGTTGAGGCTGTTCTAAACCACGTTTTAAAACATGACACCCTTCCCTCCCTTCCACCAACGAATACTTCCTTTATACTGTTTCTGCCAGGTCATAGCAATGTGAGTGCCACCCATGCTTCTTTAAATCTACAAGGCTGTAATGGTCCCTTGGGGTAAAGGGGAAACTCAAATACAGAAAGCAGGAGCCAGTAATGGATAAGAAAAAGGAAAAGGCTATGAACAAGGGGGCCCTGGAAAGTGTGAGCCTGTTTTTATTTTTTATTTTTTTGGGGGGAGGGGGTGACCCGAGAGAGTAAATGTTCTTTTCCCACAGCCAAGCAGAAATGCCAGCCACCCCCAATGCCTCCCTGTTCCCCACTCTCTGTGCTTCATGCCCCCAGTATCTCACCACCTGTCTGCCCCTCTGTCTCTCTGCCACTCCCACCCGAGGCTGGGCTGCTGGTCTGTCTCCCTCTAGTCCTCTGACACTGACACTATCGCCTGTGGACGGGCTTACCGCCATCCCTTCTTGGCATGCTCTAATTTACATCCCAGATGGAAATCCCAGGATTTTGTGTGAATGCAAATTGGATCAAGTCCCACCCCCCCACCCCCCCACCCCCACCCCCGCTTGAGCACTCTTATACTAAATCTCACAGTGACTTTCCTTGGCTTTGGGGATTATGAATCTAATCCTTGATTTGGCCCACCAAGCTCTGTGTGCTCTGGTCTAATCTAGTGGCTTCAGGCCCACCTGAGTAGTTCTTCAGGGTGTTTTTATCACAGCCTGAAAGCAGGATTTAATACAGGCCTCCATCTTTTCTTCCCCTTGGTGAACACTTGATAATTGGGTTTGACCCTGACATACTTGGCCAACACTAGTTTTTATACAATAAAAATTACATGGAGGAACTGGGGAGATGGTTCAGCTAGTAAATCTCTGTGTGTGTGTGTGTGTGTGTGTGTGTGTGTGTGTGTGTGTGAGTGTGTGTGTGTGTGTGTGTGTGTGTGTGTGTGTGTGTGCGTGTATGTGCATGCTCATATGTATATGTATAGGGGGGTTGTTTTGTTTGTGCAAGCATGCAGACCTTGGGTTCGGTTCCCAGCACCCACATACAGTGCTGGGCATGGTGGGGTGAATCTATAATCCCAGCCCAGGGGCAGTGGAGACAGGAGGCTTCCCAGAGCTTATTGACTGGTCAGCCTAGCCAAATTAGTGAGCTCCAGGTTCAGTGAGAGACCCTGTCTCAAAAACTAAGGTGGAGTGTGATAGAGGACATCCAGTGTCAATCTCTGGAGCACTCACTCACACACTCACACACACTCATATGCATTCACACACACATACACACACATCACACACATCACATACACACACACATCCCCTACACACACCACACATGCATCCCACATACATTCCACATCCCCCCACACCACACATATACAACACCCACACCTCCACACATAACACCCCCACCCTACCCTCATCCCATCCCCACCCCCACCACACCTATTGAGCTCGATGAGGGAAAGCCAAGAGATGTAGGAGTTCAACCTGGATGGTTTTTGCAGAAAACCTCTTCCTAGGTCCCAGGAAATGTGGACAGAAGTGGCTGTGATAAAACTGCTGCCTGGTGAAGACTCGCCCTCCTCACCGCTAGCAATATACTCCCAGGTCCCCTTCTGGCTTGGGAGTTCTTTTCAGTACTGCTGTTTTGTTCACAGCACGCTAAGAAGACAAAACTGGCTTGGACCGGTGGATGTCGCAGGCCCTGAGCCAGTGTCTTGCCCCATTTGCAAGCTGTGTCCTTTTGATGCCAGGCATTTATATCTCCTGATTACCTATTTATTACCTGTCAGACAAAAGAATGATCTAGAACACTGCCCCTTTATTCCCCCAGAGAAAGAGCTACACAACTGGGAAGCTGTTGGGGAAGAAAGGGAGGTGTCTCCCAAGGATAAGCCTAATTGTTTTAAGCAGGGGGAGCCTGGTCCCCCCACACCTTGGATCAGCATGCGGCTGTCAGGCTTCAGTTAAGCTCCTGTGACAGGGTAATCGCTTTTGTTCTGCGCCCAGGGAGGATATTCTCTGCGTTGTTAGACAAGTCAATGAAGATAAAAAAATATATATATTAACTATTTTAAGCCATGCCAATCCACCCCAAAGAAATAAAGCTGCCTCATTCTGTGTCATGTTTCTTCTCTTAATGAACTGGAGGGAGAGCTGGAAACAGTCCTGTTTGCCAATGGCTGCAGCACCCTGATGGTTGTATTACCCCTGAGACCTTAAGACTCTTACCCCAGCTTTCCTGGAGCCTTCGAAGCTGAGGACTATAAAAACCAGAGCTTCGCAAGCACACTGTCTGACACCATGGTGTCTGCTTGACGCTGGATGCTATGTGACTCTGTTCCCCTGGATGGTGTGGCTGGGTGTTGGTTTAGGTCTTTAGCTCAGCTCTCTGCCTGAAGCAGTCCCAGGGAACTGAATCCTACAGGGGGATCAGCCTCCTGCACCAATTAGCAGCCACTGAACAGGGGGCTTAAAATCTCCCTCGTCGCCTCCTCCCCTGAGAACCAGGATGATCTCTTCCCATGTCACACCCAAGGACACATTGTCCCACCTGGATGTCCCACCTGAAGTTCCACCCAGGTATAAGTCACACCCAGGGACACATGTTAAACCCAGAAGTCACAGCCAGGGACATGGTGTCACACCTGGAAGTCACACCCATGGATATGGTGTCACATCTGGAAGCAGCATTCAGGTGACAACCTGACCAGCTTCTTAGTTGTGAGCTGAAATTCATAGGAGAAACAAACAAACAAATAAATAAAAAGCCACATTCCAGAGTCAAAGATGCTACAGGCCAAATGACGAGACCCTGATGATCAGGGAGAGTTGGGATGCTGCAGGTCTGGACCTACGTATCTCGGGCTGTCTTTACTTCCCTTACTAGCCAATTGTTGCCCACCTCTCTGCCTATCCACCATCTTTGTGAGTGTGAAATAAAACCATTGCATGTATTGGCTTGCCACACTCCCCACTTCCACTGTGTCAGCAGGTGTCTGAGACCTAAGGCAAAGGCTTTTCCCATCTTCCCAGCTACCACTTTCCTGATGTCCCCACTGGTGTATCTGGTAAACGTCTTGATTTCTGGTTTTCTTTCATTTTGAGCCTATAAAAAGTGCAGGTGATTACTCCAAGATTAACAGGTGGTATTTGGGATACCCTAAGCCCACATTTCTAAGCCACAGTCATTCGTATTTTGCCCTAAATAAACTTGTATTCTCATTGTTTTGAGGGTGTTTGTTTGTTTGTTTGTTTCAGAATGTCAGGAGTTTCTAGGAAAAGACTGAGATTACCCTCCTGTATAGGCAAGCATATTTCCTGGTGCTTGTGCGCACACCCAGGTGTCTATGTGTTTGTCTGTATGTGTATAACCAGGTAGTACCATGTGTGTGCGCATGTCTGTATGTGTCTGTGTGTTTCTGAGGCCCTGTGTATGCACACAGCCCTTCTCCAGCTTCCTGGCCCTCCTGTGAACTGGAGGCCGCCGCCCTCCCTTGGCCAATCATAGTCTTTAGTCCTACTGGCCGAATTTTTATTTGTTATCTTACTTAGTCAGTAATTGGATGTTTACCAACTGGCGTTATTATCTTGTTTGTAGATGAGGGAACTTGGGACTTCCCCAAGCCTTCAACTTACCCCAAAGCACGGGGTTTGCCAGGTAGAAGTTGAAGCTCGGGGTGCAAGCCTAGAGCCTGTGCCCTGACTGCCATTGCCACCCCACCCCTCCCACTCCAGGTCTGGGATCTGAGGCATGTTATCTATTCACAGAAGCAGATCTCTGGACAGTGTGGGAGGGCAGGGGAGGGAGATGACACACCCACATGGCAGTTTCTATAGCCACAAGTCACCAGGACTCACCTGCTAAGGACCCCATGAGCCGTGTGTTGTTCTTCCTCGGGGAGGAGAGGAGCCTGTGGGTCTTTTGTGAGGGTTCCTATTGTTGGTTTGTTTGCCGATTTGAGGTCAGTCAGGTCTGTTGCTTTCTCTTTCTGAGAAGGGGCTGTCCTGTAGTCCCAGTTAGCTTGGAACTCACTGTAGAGTCCAGGCAAACTTTGGCCCTTCTGCCTCAGCCTCCTGAGTGCTAGGATTTCACTGGCTCAGCCATGCTCCTTCTTCATTCTGCCCTCTCCGCAAGCATGTGTCTTATAGTAATCGTTCTTCAGTTATTTCCGGTCACTTCTCCTATGGCAGGACTTCTAAATCTTCCTAAAGCTGTGACCCTCTAATATACACAGTTCTTCATGTGGTGGTCATGCCCAACCATAAAAGTATTTCCATTGCTACTTCATAACTGCAATTTGGGAACTTTTCTGGTGGTCTTAGGCAGCCTCTGTGTAAGGGTCATTTGACACTCCCCCAAAGGGGTCTGTCGTGGGTTTGGCCTAATGCTGCTTATATTCTAATGTTAATTTGGGTCCCTCAAAACTGTTTGCTTGAGAGTCCACATGGAACACACTGAGGGACCCTGCTCCCAGTTAATTCTGATTAGTAAATAAAGATGCCAGCAGCTCATAGCTGGGAAGAAGAGACAGTAGGCAGGGTTTAGGTTTCCCGAGCATGGGACCTCAAGGAAGGAGCTGGAAGGAGAGAGCTGCCACGCCTTAGATAAGTGTGCAGAAGAGAGACAAGAGCCACCATGGGATAGAGAAGCAAGGAGAACACCCTGGGCTCTGGGCCATGAGAATGGGGCTCAGGGAACTGACTAAATGGAGTTATGAACAGCCAAGATGGAACACAGAAATTAGTAAGTGGTAACTCAGAGTTATAGGTAGGAAGTAGATTCTAACAGCATGGAAGGTAGGCAGTTAGTTGGCCAGCTATTGTGCTACATGAGGCATATTTAAATATAAAGACTTGGTGTGTGTCTTTCATCTAGGAACAGAAATGGTCAAAGGCAGGAGGAAACTCTGGGCCAGGATTTTTTAAAAATTCCAACTACGGGGGTCATGATCCACTGTTTAAGAACCTGTACTAAGTGGTGATAAGCAGTGTCCCCTCAGGGTCTTCCTTCAATTGTCCCACTCTCCTGGGCAGGAGGATGACATAGACTTGGATCGTAGGCCTCTCTGAGCTGAGACCTGAATGAGGAAACTCCATCCTCCTAGCAGTCCCTGGGAGCGCCCTAAGCTAAGGGATCAAATGTGTGAACAGGAGGTAGGAGCTAGGTTAGAATTGGCAAGGATCCCATGGGGAGCCTGGAGTGTGGGAGGGTCTGGGGAGCAGGATGAAGATGGACAGGACGAGATGAACAGATCCTGTGCACAGGCCTGGGGCCTGGGTAAGAAGTCTGGGTTTTCAGGGGGTCGTGGTGTAAGCCTGTAGTCCCAGCATTCAGGGGGAAGGAGAGTCAGTTTGAGGTCATCCTTGGCTACCTAGTCAGTTCGAGGCTAGCCTGTACTACCTGAGACCCACAAGTAAAGAAACCCCAAAGACAAGAAACATTTAGATATTAATAATCAAGACGTTCCTACACTAGTTGTTAACAGGAGAATATGACCTGTATAATCCCTCAACTGAGACTCCCTTCTCAGGTGCATGTAGGCTGTGTCAAGTTGACAGTCAAGGCTAACCAGGACAGGATCTGAACATTTATGAGGTGACTTTCTGGCTGAGCTGGGCTATGATGCATGGCAGTTTCTCCAGCTCACCCCTGATTCCCAATACCTTCCACCAGCCTAAACGACTACATGTCGAGAGAGCTGCAGGTTCCCCGAGTTTCTCGCCTAGAAAGGCACCTGAGGGTTAGCATTATTCTCAGCTGCCTTGGTTTCCTGCCTCGGAATCCCTTTGGTGTTCCGTGGGACGGGCAGACAAGGCTGGGAATGATTTGATGGTCTTCCTCTGTGCCCCTGGGACATGACCAAGGTTGGCTAGTCTCTGTTCGTTGTTACTCCCAGGCAGATGCATCTCTGAGCCTGGTTCTTTCTCTCCTCTGACATCTCAGAAATGACTTGGTTCCCTGCCTGTGGGGAAGGTTGGGGGGTGGGGGCAAGGTGGTGACCAAAAGAAGCAGCTGCCTGGGGTCCAAGTCTGCTACTGAGGGAGTATTTTACTCTCATCAAGCGACTCCTCGAGCGACAGCCTACCTCCTTTTCTGAGCTCTGCCATTTCCCCAAGACAGCAAATAGGAAGTGAAACACTACATTAAATAGCATTTCTATGCAATTAAAACACATTAAAATGGCAATTAAGTTTCGCAAACAGCCTTCCCTATGTTCTCTGTTGATTAAGCTGTTTGGGTTGTTTTCCAAGCGTGCTTGTTGTAACTAAAGGATGAGCGGTCTGGTCTTTTTTGTTTGTTTGCTTTTGTGTTTGTGTTTTAACGGATGGACCTCTTCCATGGGAGACAAGGGAATCTGAGTTTCAAATCTTTCTCTTCCTTCCTTGGAAATAAACACCTTGTTTTTATTTTCAGTTTTTTTTATTGTGGAGGATTTTGAGCATATTCAAAAGTACAGAGAGTGGTCTGTTTTACACACACACTCACATACTCACACATTCACACACACCACCACCGCCACCGCCAAGCATCACTGCTGGCAGAATGGGCATTTCTAACTCTTTGAGTTTTCTTTAAGTGAGCAAAGATGACCCAGGGTCCCTTATGCAGAGTGTAACATGAGGTGTTATATATGGGACATGGACCTCACAGGTATCCACAATAGGAAGGAATGAGAAAGTTCTCGTCCCAGGACAGCTTCTGATGGCTCTGTGACAGATGGTATTTAACCCTTTCCAGGAGCTACAAGACAGCCAGGAAGGTCGAGGGACAGAGGGTGATGCAGACCATTATCTTCCCAGCATGCAAAGCAGTGTGCACTTGAACGCTCAGCTGCTGGGATGGTCCCACAGGAGACCTAACGAAGACTGGGCAGAACTTTAAAGCTGTGTCACGGTCAGGGGTTGGGGAGGGGTACTCAGAGTTTGAGGAACTATAGGCAGTTAACCGTTGCTGGGAGAGACTCAATTGCTTCACCAAGCCACACTTTGGGGGGATCTTTTCCTTGCCTTAGCTATTGGGCACCCTGTCTGAATCGAGTAGCTGTTGGCTCAGGAAGTCTGAGCAGGTCATCCAGGCTGCCCTGAGAGGACGAGGCAATGGCGATTTAGTCTTCGCTCTAGAGAGAAGTTCCTGAAGGGCCTCTGGCAGCGATGACACAATGCAATTGAGTTTATAGAAACAGAATTCATTCTGACGCTCTGTTGCCCCGCCATCGCCTCTTCATGTGTCCTTCCCGTTTTTCTACAGATTCTGCTAATTTTCAATTTCCCTTGATTTCCGGAGGAGTTAATTATCTGATCTCATCAGCGTTATTCTTAGGGATTCCTCCCTGGGATCCAAGTTCTAACCAGAAATTGACTCCCCAGGGAACCCCTCGTGATGGCTCACCCCATTTACAGATGGTCTGACCTGCTGATGTCTGTAATATCGTGTTTCCTATAGTGCTGGGGTAAACCGTACAAGGATACGTCCTGTAGGGTACTGTTAGTCACTTGGAGTCACAAGCCTGGCAGGTATTACTCAAGTCAGTATGATTTGAGACTGAATTCAGGAACATTTATTTACACAGTGAGCCACTAGGATGCTTTTGAAGAGTCCTGGAGATTTTTTTTTTAAATCAGCTTTCTTGAAGCATGGTGGATACACTGCTTTTCTTAAGGTGGAGACATAAAGGATGGGTGTCTTGAACACTGTTATATTTATTTAAAAGTCATTGTGTATGTGTGCATGTGTAAGCACCACGTGTATACAGACACCCATAGAATTCAGAAGAGGGTGTCAAATTCCCTGAAGCTGGGATTCTAGGTAGTCTTGAGCCATCTAACATGGTTGCTAGAACTCAAACTCTGATCCTCTGGAAGAGCAAAAGGCACTCTCAACGCTGAGTCATTCTCCCACCCCCAATATCTAAAACCTTTATTAGCATATGTCTTAGGATTAGTATCCATGTGATGAAACGCCACAACCAAAACTAACCTGGGGGGTGAAGGTCTTTGGTTTACATATCCTGAATCACAGCCCATTGAAATAAGCCAAGGCAGGAACTTAAACTGGGCAGGAACCTGGAGCCAAGAGCTGATGCAGATGCCCTGGAGGGGGGTGCTGCTTACTGGCTTGCTCAGTCTGCTTTCTTATAGAACACCAACCCAGGGATGGCCCCACCCAAAATGGGCTGGACCATCCCCATCAATCACTAAAGAAGAAAATGCCCTCCAGGCTTGCCTGACTGTAGCCGAGCCTTATGGATGCAGTTTCTCAACTGGGTTTCTTTTCTCTCGGGTGAGTCAGCTTGTATCAGGTTGACAAAAAAGGAGCTGGGCATAGAATGTATTCATTGTGTGAAATAATGAACGTCATTTTGATTTCATGTATATTATGGAGTTTTTCACTCGCCCTCACGTTTTCCTTTCTTTCCTCTCACCCATCCTCCCAGTGGTCCAAAAGAGTTTCTACTGTCTGTCTGTCTGTCTACTATCTATCTATCTATCTATCTATCTATCTATCTATCTATCTATCTATCTATCATCTATCATCCATCCATCTATCCATCTATCTCTATATCCATATCCATGTCTATTTAAAACTCTCTATTCTGTATAGGAGAGAAAACCTGTCCTCGACTCTCAGAGCCTGGCTTACTTTGCATAACAAAATGATTTCCAGTTCCATTCCATTTTCCTACAAGGGTCCTGATTTCGTTTCTCTTTAGAGCTAAATAAAACTCCCACTGTGCGGGCCACATTTTCTTTACCCGTCCTTTTGTCGATGGCACCTAGGCTGGCTCCATGCCTTTTCTGCTGTGGGTACTGCAGCCTTGTGTGTGGATATGCAGGCGTCTCTCCTGTCCGCTGACTCAGGGTCCTTTGGGAATCTACCCAGCAGTCATGTGGCTGGGTCCTATGGTGGTTTCCTTTTATTTTAGGTCATAGTTCAAGGACCCGTCCATCGTGACAGGGAAGGCAAGACAACAAGAGCCTGAAACAGCTCGAAGCAAGAGCTTTACACAAGAGCTTTAAACATCACATCTACGAGCAAGAAACAGAGAGGGATAAAGGCACCATTTCTGGTAGTTCTGGTTTAGTTTCCTGAACAAATTTTATTCCTCAGAGTGGTGACACTAATTCATTGCCCTTTTTCCCCTGCCTCCTTACCAGCATTTGTCTGAGCATCATTTATTTTTAAAAGGCTTAAAACCCTTTGCCTGGAAGGATGCTGGAGGATGCTCTGGGTACCAGTAAATAGCCCTGCATCTTTATTGGATTCAGTAAATGGTTTCATCAGTGAGAGTCGCCAGGCCCTGCCTTATTCTCAAGTTCACTCTGCCCAATGGCTGGACTGAGAAGGAAGAGAGATCATTTTTATCTTCAGGGATCATGAGAATCTTCAAAGTCTTAGCTAATGTGCATCCAAGAGTATTTTTGTTTGTATTATGTATAGAGGGGTTTGTGCTTCTGTGTGTGCGTATAAGTATGTGTATGTGTGTGTGCAGTTGCATGTGTATGTGTGTGTATGTGTGTGCATATGTATATGCATAAATGTGTGTGTATGTGCATACATGTGTTGTACATGTGTGTATGTGTGTATATGTGCTATGTGTGTATAAGTTGTTTTTTATATGTATGTGTGTATGTGGGAGTGTGAGTGTGTATATGTGTGTAAGTGTATATATATGTGTGTGTGTATGTGTGCATATGTGTATATATGTGTATGTATGTGTGTGTACATATATGTATGTGTGTATATGTGTGTGTGTATAGGCCAAAGGTTGACCTTGGGTATCTTCCTCTATTACCTTTCATCTTATTTTTATTTATTATATTTTTCTTTGTGCATGTGCATTTGTGCATATGTATGCCCACCATTACATTTTGGTTCATACTTTAAAGTCCAGTCCATCGTGACAGGAAAGTTAAGGCAACAGATTCAAGCATCCCATAACGCATATGTGGAGGTCAGAGAACAACTTTTGAGGATTAGTAATTCTTCCACCACGTGGGACTCAGGGATTATACTCATGTTGTGAGCCTTGATGGCAGGTGCCTTTATCCACCAAACTATCTCACCGTATTATCAGGTCTCTTACTGAACCTGAACCTCAACAATTAGGCTAGGCTGACCCTTGAATACTGCTAGGCAGTGAGCTTTGGTGATCTTCCTGGCTCTACCCACTCCCTTAGCTCTGGGGTTGCACATGTGAGCCTTAGAATACACCTTTAAAACAAAACAAAACAAAACCTGGGTTCTAGGGATTAAACTCGGATCCTCATGCTTACATGACAAGCACTGTGCTGACAACCATCTTCCAAGCCCCCCCTCACAGTCTCCCAATGGTCGAAAGGCAGGAAAGGTGAAACGCAACCCAGCCCAGTGCATTTACCTCTCAGGGTATGAGAGGCATGGTCCAGAACTGAAGAAATCAATTATTGGAACTTCTGTGTGACAGGATGATGGAGCTGGGGGCAGGGATCAGAAGTATCTGTGTCTAGGCAAGCAGGAGGCAGCAGCCTTCATGAACTCATGCAGCCCTTCCTCCATTGAGCAATTTATTGAGCTCTTACTGTGTGCTGAGTTTGATAAAATGCCTGAGAACTCGGCTAGAGGCATTCCAAGGCTTTCCTAGAGTTCACACTCAAGGAGGAAGATGAAATGTAGGCATTGGATACTGTGCGGTCTGATGGTGAGTGACCTGTGCATCAGTTCCCCTAGGGATCTGTGGTTGTGAGATCTCTGATCCTGTATGGCTACTTCGTGGTAACTTCCTCAATGGAGCTGGCTTCAGAGAAGATGATCTGGCGTGATCCAAGGGAAGGTGTGTTTTGTGGGGGCTACCAACAGAAACCACTAGAATAGACAGAAAGGGAAGACAGGGTAATGGGGAGGCTGCTTTGCCCTGGAATTCTAATATGGCCATTTTATTCTCAGTGAGTGTGGTCAATGGCGGGTAAAAAAAAGAGGCAGGAGGCTGGGTTTGGATGCTGCCCAAGAGAATGGGGACTAGGGATGCAAGGACCCAGTCAAAGAGCAGGAAAAACCAGTGTGGTCCTTGGGCTTAGTTTTGCTGGATGATAGATGGTGGTCTCTCTGTTCTGGTTCACCACAAACACTCTAGGAGATTCCCCAGATGGGTCAGTGCGAGATTTTGGCACTTCAAGAACAAAGATGATCTCCATAGGGAGTAAAAGCTGCCCATGGGGGATCAGTGAGGACTCCCGGACTCGTGTGTGTGTGTGTGTGTGTGTGTGTGTGTGTGTGTGTGTGTGTGTGTGCGCGCATGCGCGCGCATAGGTGCACACCTGACTGCAAAGGGCAGGGATTTCAGGTTATTCCACCCATCATTTTGTGGCCTACCATGCCTGTGATAGCAGATTCTTGGGGGCTGGCTCTGTCTGTTTAACTTAGCTTCAGTGAGCTAGTGGGTGCTTAAGCGCTGGGGAAATAGTTGCAGCCCCACAAGGTTTGTGACTTCCTGTTCCCGTGGCTGTGACCAGACACCTGATAAGACACTTACAGGAGAAAGGGTTTGTTTGGACTCGAAATTTGAGGGCACCGTCCATCATGGTCATCATGGTGGAGAATCTGAGGCAGGAGGAGAGACTGGTTTTTTTCATCCTTATATTTTTGGCAGAACAGGAAGGAAAGGTCAGACTGGAAGTGAGAGCTTGGGCATGAACTATCAAAGCCAAGTCACTTCCAGTTCAAGTGCCGCCACCTGCACATTCCATAGTCTCCTCAAACAGCGCCACCTGCTGGCAATCAAGTGTCTAAACTCAGAAGTTTCTCGCCAGGCTGGCTTAACATGAAAGACCACCTTTCCCTTTGCTGCCTCCTTCTACAACTGGAAGAACCCCCTTCCCTTCATTCCTGAATCTTACTCACGCCTGAAGAAGTCACACACACACACACACACACACACACACACACACACACACACACCAGTGTTATGGATAGTTTCAAGAGCTTCCAGGAAATCTCCTATTTCCACTATGAAATGAACCATCTATCTTTTACACTCTATAGTTGTTGTTTTAATTAAGGGACTAAAAAGATGGCTCCACAGTTAAGAATGTTTACTGCTCTTCCAGAGGCCTGGATTCTGTTCTCAAGACCCATGTTGTACCTCGCGCAGCCTCCTATAACTCTACCCTAAGAGGACCTGACCTGTGGCTCTCTTCTGACTTCTAATGTACTCTTCTGACCCTGTGTGTGTGTGTGTGTGTCTGTGTGTGTGTGTGTGCACAGTAAGCTTTAGACTTGGAGAGATGGCTCTCTGGTTAAGAGCACTCATTGCTCTTTCAGAGGACCTGGCTTTACTTTCCAGCTCCCACCCACGTGGCAGCTCACAATCGTGTGCAATTCTAGTTTCAGGGACTCCAACTCCCTCTTCTGGCTTCTGTGGGCACCAAGCACACAAGTGGTACACAGACATACAAATAGGTGAGCCATTCATGCATAGGAAATAGTGTGGGTTTTTTTTTTTCATTTAAAAAAATATTTTTAAAAGCATTTTTTTGTGTGTGTGTGGGGGGGGGGCAGGAGTGAACATGTGTTCTGGGTGCACATGGAGACCCAATGCTGAGGTTGGGGCTCCTCCTACCTTATTTATAGAGGTGCAGCCTCTCAGTCAACTCTAGAGGTCACCAGCCTGGCTAGTCTCACTAGCCAGCTTGCTGGGGCTCCTTGGACTCACTTCCTCAAGTTGGATTTATGGGTAGGCAACCACGCCCACTCGGGATTTTATGTGGACTTGTAGGGAAGCTCAACTTTGTGAGCCAAGTGCTTAGTAAGCTCTGAGGCATCTCCTTGGCCTCTCGTCTTTGTTTTAGAAACAGCTTTACTTTTGTAAAGCTTTTCTTTCTTTTTAAATTTTATGCTCGCATATCCTACGCATTCACAATCTTGTCCTCAAATCATATCCTCTGTTCAAAAGGTAGTGATCCACTGGACATGGATGCTAGGAATTCAGGTCTTCTGAGAGAGTAGTAAACACTCTTTGCCACTGAGCCATCTCTCCAGCCCTTAATCTTTAAATTTAAACTTTTTTTTAAAAACTGTACCTACTGTTATGTGTCTGAGTTTGTGCATGTGAATGCAGTACCCATGAAGGCCAGAAGAGGGCAGACTCCCCTGGAGCTGGAATTACAGGTGGTTGTTTTCCATTCCACATCATTCGCTTTGCTCCAACTAGTAGCTTTAGGTCTTTCATGGGATGATTTTATGCAGCTAATAAGACCCAGCAGCCACAATGATTTACCCGAAGGACCCCAAAGGACTTCACAGAGACTTGTACATCCATCTCTGCTACAGCACTGCTCATAATAACCAAGTTAAAGAACATGCCTCCCTATCTGGCAGCAGGCAAATATGCATAGACAATGCCCACAACCACCTGGTAAATCCAGCACCAGGGGAGTCTGCCCTCTTCTGGCCTTCATGGGTACTGCATTCAAATGCATGAACCCAGATTCAAACAAGTAAGTGTATGCACAGTTAGTAACAACGTTTAAAAAGACTAGGGGCTGGAGAGATAGCTCAGTGGCAAAGAGGGTTTGCTATTCTTCCAGAGGATCTGAGATCAGTTCCAGGCATCCATGTCCCAGTGGCTCACTACCTTCTGAAACTTCAACCTCAAGTGACCCAATGCTCTTCTCTGGCCTCTGTGTCCCGCACCCCACCCCCACATATACTAACATACACACACATATAAACAGACTGTTTTTTTTTAATGGAAGTAGAATGAAGTTTTATTGTTTAGAGGGAAATGGGTAGAGAGAATCCTATTAGCTGAATTAAACCATCCTCAGAAAGAGCCATTCTGGTCTTGCAGTCTCCACACATGCTCTATAGAAACTGAGGGAACATTGTGAGCCCAGCGCAGCTTTCCTGTCTCCCTTGCCTGACCACCACAGTAACATCGGATTGCCACCGGTGAATCCAGCTCTGGGCCAGCTGCCCACTTTCTCTCTCAGCTCCATTTGTTCTTCCTAGACTTCCATCCAGGCTCAGAGCCCAGCACTTGCCCCACGCTGGCTTGCTTAGCTGATTATTTCTTGCTGGTACATTGGCTGGCACGTTGGATGCCGTCCATCACTCTGTAAGGAGAGGACAGAGACTCCCAGCTGATGCCACTGTGTTTGGTGACACCTCTGAAATCGTGACAGATGGTCTGCATTAGGAGTGGGTTGGAGAGAGGGCTCATCAGTTAGGGGCACTTGCTTCTCCAGAGGACATGAGTTTGGTTCCCAACACCTACAATGGGTGGCTCATAACTCCTTGTAACTCTAGCTCTAGGGGATCTGACACACCTTTCTGGCCTCTACTGGCATTCATACTCACATTCACATACCATTCCCAGTGCCACCCCAATTTATATTCACATTCCGCTCACCCTTGCCCTCCACCAATACACACGGGTAACACATAAATAAAAAAATGTATAAAATCCTTTTTTTTAAAAAAAAAAAAAAGCTTGGCTGTGGAAAGAAGACCCTCATGGATTGTTTCCCTCACCTAAAGTCTGGATTCTAGAAGTTTCCGAATATTAGTTCAAGAAGGTCCCTGCAAAGCTTCCAGTCTAAGTGTTTTCATTTCACAAACAAACCCCAAAGCACCCTGAGAATGACAGACTTGCCAAGGCCTCGTCTCTAATTAGCGGCAGCAGGGAGAATGCAATCAGGGCTCTTTGTGCAGAGCCATAGCCTTCTGGTCTGGTTTTCTTCTCTTGGAAGAAAGGCTATGCCAGAAACCCACCAAGTTGGCCAGTGCTCCATGGCATACAGTTGATTCTAGGCTCCATATAGCCCTCCACCCTCTCTGAACATCTGAGTATTGCTAGCTTTTCCCATTATGCCAGTGGACTACAGTTCCAACCACACAGGGGTGTGTGTGTTTGTGTGTGTGTGTGTGTGTGTGTGTGTGTGTGTGTGTGTGTGTTTAAAGATGTTTGCATATGTGTTTGCAGATGTTTATGGAAGCCAAAGGACATCTTTGGGTGTCATTCCTCAGATTCAGTCCACCATGCTATTTTTCTTGTAGATTTATTTTTATTTATATGTATGTGTGAGTGGGGTGTGTGTGTGTGTGTGTTCTGGTGACAGCACGAGCCAAAAGAGGGCATTGGATCCTTTGGACCTGGTGATTGTGACCCACCCTATATGGGTGCTTGGAACCAAAACTCTACTCTTCTATAAGAACGGTATGCACTCTTAACCACTGAGCCATCTCCCCAGCCCTTCCTTCTACTTTTTTTTTTTAAGGACTGAATATCTTATTGTTCTGCAATTCACTAGAAAGCCTGAACTAGCTGGCTTGTAATCCCCAGGGATCTTTCTGCCTCCACCTCTCCAGTTCTGGGATTATAAGCATGTGACACCATGACTTTTAAAAAAATGGGTTCTAAGGTTAAAGCTTGGGTCATGCTTGAGTAGCAGCAAGCATTTTACCAACTGAGCTTTCTCCTCAGCCCCAGCTCTTGATTTTTTTGATACAGACCCTTAGTATATAGGCTAAGCTGGCATTAAGCCCAAGAGTCTCCTGTCTACATCGCCTGGTTGCTAGGATTTCTGGAATGTGCCACCAAGCCTTGCTTCCTTCATCATTTCTTGATTCACTCAGGGATGTCTGCGTCACTGAGAATCAGTCATGGAGACCAGCAGTTTTCTAAGTTCATTCCCTAGATCATCTGCCTGAGCATCCAGAGTGGAGCTAAATGATGGAACTCCACAGGCCACCTTATGAAAACTCTGTGATTACAGCCCAGCAGTCTTTATTTTAGCCAGTTATCCTCGTGGTTCTGAAATCACCTATATCTGAGGATCACTGACAGAAGTTTTCCCCAGTAGTTGGACTCTCCCAAGGTCTATGCATGGTTCTGGTCTCTAACTGGCTGGGTACATGACCCTGGTATACCAGATGCCTCTTTCAAGTATTCAGTCCTTGCCTTAGTTAGGGTTTTACTGCTGTGAACAGATACCATGACTAAGGCAAGTCTTATAAAGAACAATATTCAAGTGGGGCTGGCTTACAGGTTCAGAGGTTCAGTCCATTATCATCAAGGTGGGAGCATGGCAGTCTCCACGCAGGCATGGTGCAGGAGGAGCTGAGAGTTCTACATCTTCATCTGAAGGCTGCTAGCAAAATACTGATTCTCCAGGCTGCTAGGATGAGGATCTTAAAGCCCACACCCACAATGACACACCTACTCCAACAAGGCCACACCTATCCCAATAGGGCCTCAGCTTCTAATAGTGCCATTCCCTGGGCAGAGCCCATACAAACCATCATAGTCCTCATCCTTGTGAAAAGATGTTCAAGAAAGTAAGCTTGCTTTAAATAACATTTCTGTTTTGAACCTAGAAAAAATTATGAGAGGGACTTGGCTGTGTGCAGCTGATTTATACAAGGGTGACAAGAACTGTATTTCATCTTAATACTGCCTGGCTTTCTTGTTTGTTTTTACCCATTTTTTTAAAAGAACTTTCTGTGCCATTTTGATTTGTGCCTGTATTGGTTACTTTTTTCATTGCTCTGATAAGTTATCTGACAGAAGCAAGGAAACAAGAGTGACTTGGCTCACAGTTTGAGGGTCTACAGTCTACCATGGTGGGAAAGCCTAGCAGTGGGAGACTGAGACAGCTGCTCCCACGGCTCCCACACTTTCTCCCTAATATCTAGCTAAGGGCTTCAGCCCATGGGCTACATTCCTTCCTCCATTAGCCTAACTGAAAAGCTCCTCACAAACATGCCCAGAGGCTGGTTTCTATGGTGATTCTTGATCCTGTCAAGTCGAACATCAATATTAACTGCCATGGTGCATGTTGTCTCTAAGAAGTACACTGATTTTGTTTTAAAAAGTATGGACTTGTGGGTTACAAGTCTAAGTGCTATATGTTTATGGACAAAAACTGGTAACACTGCTTCATCTGACATTCTGCTTTGTATCTTGTTTTTATATAAATTTTATTGGTTTCGGAGAATGTCATACAATCAATTTTGATCACATTTACCCCCACCTCCTCCAAGATCAACCCCTCATCCTAACCCACCCAATTTTGTGTCCTCATGTAAAACAAAACCCAAAAACATGGAGTCAAATTTGTGCTGTCAATATACTTTTGAGCGTGTACCCATCACTGGAATGTGTCCCTACTTGGATTTCTTTGTTTTTATAGATATGTTTGTGTGCCCACTTGTCTATCTGTGCAAAACATACACATATAGGTGCCTGTAGAGGCCAGAAGAGGGAGTCAAATCCCTTGGAGCTGGGAATATATAGGCAGTTATGTACTGCTTAAAGTTAGTGCTGAAAACCAACCTCCGCCCCACTGAAAGAGCAGCAAGCAATCTTAACTGCTGAGCCATTCATACCCAGCACCTCCTACTTACACATGCCTCGGCTTACATTTTTTTCCCATTCATCTGTCTGAGTTTTGTTTCTTTTGCTATGATAGAGCAAATACAATTTGGATGGTTTATTTGGCGAATAGATTACATGTCTGTCATCTAGGGAAGCCAAGACATGGAGCAGAGGCCATGGAGGAGCATTGAGAACTGGCTTGCCCACAGGTTCACATTTAGCATCCTTACACATTCCAGGCTCACCTGCCTAGGGAGTGGATGTCACTGCCCACAGTGGGCCAGGCCCTCCTACCTCAATCAGCAGTCAGGAAAATGTCACATAGATGCACCCGTGGACCAATCTAATGGAGATGATTTTTTAGTTTCCTCTTCCTGAGTTTCTCAAAGTTTGTGCCAAGTTGCCCCTGGAAGCTGGTTATGATGTTTTCTCTATCATCTCTAGAGTTTGGAAAATATTCATCTTCTTTTATTTGTTTATTTATTCATTCAGAGGAAGGGTATCATGTAGATCAGGATGTACATGGAACCACTATGTACTTGGGGATGACCTTGAACTCCTGGTCTTCCTGCTTCTGCCTCCCAAGTACTGTGGCTATAGGTGTGCACCACCATACTTGAGCTCCACTGTATTGAAAATGGGAGCCACAGTGTGGTGCACTTTGGGCAAGCACTCTACCACTGAGCCACCTCTTCACCTCTTTTTTGTTTCCTGACACAATGTCTCTCTGGGAAGACCAGGTTAACACTCCCCCTCCCCAGCTCTTTGGGTAGACCTGGCTAGCCTCAAACATAATCTTGCCTCAGCCTCCCAGGTACCTCCTTCTATCAGTCCTGTTGCTTTATATTTGCAACCACGTTGTAAAGGATCTGTATCTTTCAATATATCTTTAGTGTCAAGAATTCTCTATTGCGTGTCTTCTCACTAAATAAAAGTAGATAGTGAAGTGCTATAAATTCATCTGGCTGTTTTCTCTCCCTCTTCTTGTCTTGCTCCGTGATAACAAAATCTAAGACTTGAGGCTCACATTATTCTCTGTTGGTGATTAGAATTTATACTCTGTGACAATGACATTGACTTTCATAACTGAGCTGATAATAATTATTAGATTGTATAGAGGTAGATGTTTTGTTACCAAGCTGAAATGTTTTCACTATGACCCATCATTGTGTGTCTCTATTTGTGTGTGTGTGTGTGTGTGTGTGTGTTCATATGTGCAGATATGAGTATAGATCTAAAGACAACCTTGCATATTATTTCTTAGGCACTGATCACCTTAGGTTTTTTTGTTTGATTGGCTTTAGATTTATTTATTTTATGTATATGAATGTTTTGCCTGCATGTATATATATGCACAATGTGTGTGCCTGGTGCCCTCAAAGGCCAATGAAGGCATTGGATCCCCCTGGAGCTGGAGTTATAGACAGTTGTGATCTACTATGTGGATGCTGAGAATAGAACCTGGGTTTCTGCAAGAGCAGCAAGTGTTATTCACCATTGAATGATCTCTCCAGGACTCCACCTTGGTTTCGGGGTTAGGATCTCTCCCTAGCCTGGAGCTCACCAAGTAAGCTAAGCTGGTTGATCAGTAATCCCACGGTATCTTCTCATCTCTACCTTCCCAGCCTTGGGTTTGCAAGTGCATACTACCATACCTGGCATTTGATATGGGTTATGGGAATTTAACTCGGGTCCTTATGCTTGCCTGACAAGCACTTTACTGATTGTTCTGGTTCATTCTAATTTTCAACTTCCATGACCTAAAATCACCCAGATAGAGGGCCTCCACCAAGGAGTTATCTATATGAGGTTGTTGTCTAGATCTGGCATATTTATGGAGGACCGTCTTCATTGTTAATTGAAGTAGGAAGCTCAGCCACTGTGGGTGGCACCATTCCCTTAGCTGGGGTTCTTGAATAGTATTGGGGAAGAGAAAGCTTGTTGGGAACAAGAAAAATTGAGGAGTATTGTGTGTCCTTCTTTCTCTGCTCTTGGCTGTGGATTTGATGCTTTGAGTCCCTAGCCTGTCTTTAAGGATGAATTATAACCTGAGATTGTAAGCTGAGTAAACCCCAGCCCTCTCCTAAGTTGTTTTGGACCAAGATGCTTTACCACATCGACATAAGTGAAACTAGAACACTGCCTAAGCCCCTCTCCAGCCTTCGTTTGATTCTTCCTTCAGAAGAATGTTAGCTGTTTTCCCAAGAAAGATATTTTCCCAACTTCTGCTTATCTACAGGAATAGAAACCCGGACCAGGCTTACTTCAATGTATCTCGTCTCTTTCAGAAATTGATTTCATTTTCAAAATCTGTAGCAAATTCCTCGAAGAGAGGTCAAGCCCCCTCACACCCTCAGGAAAGACTTCTCCAGTGAAAAATGCAAAGCCCAGTACCTTCCTTTACAACTTGGATGCTCTGGGTTCTCTCTCCAAAGGTGCAGATAGCCTCCTCCTGCTATGTGGCTCTCCTGGCACAATCACATTGGATTAAAGTCATCCTGTTGGGCCCAGTAAGATGGAACAGTGGGTAAAGGGGCTTACTACCAAGCCTGACCACTGAGTTTAATCCCCAGATCCTATATATGGTGGAAGTAAGAAGCAAATCCTACAGGTTATCTTCTGATCTCTCTCTCTCTCTCTCTCTCTCTCTCTCTCTCTCTCTCTCTCTCTCTCTCTCTCTCCACACACACACACACACAAACACACACACACCATAAGTGTAATAAAAATGTTTAAATGAAAACCCATTCTTATACATACTTAATATATGCAAATCAAATGCTTTTTTAAAATCCCTGGGAAAAATTTACACTGGCCATTAGGGATTCTAATTTACAAAAGAGGACCGTTTAAGCAAATTTGTCAAGAATCACACCCCCCCCCCTTTAAATGAGAGGACCTTCTGTTTGCCCAGGATAATGTGAGCTAAGCCCCTAGCATGTCATCAGGTTTCCAGGAACCTCAGGAAAAACCTTCAGTCCTGGATTTCAGAGCTGTGTAGACATGTTCATCCATTTCCCCTCTGCTCTGCCTCGATTTCCCACCCAGCTCCCCCATGGGCTGACAGTGAAGACTTACTTCACTTTTGACTTCCCAGACACCGTGTCAACTTCTGGCTGTTTTCTCCTGGCAGTGCTTATTCCAGCTGGTTTGTTAGTAACTATTTGCCATCTTAGCCAGTCTTAAATTGCAGTGTCTACAGTTATAAAGTGATACGAGGAATTTGGCCTGTATTCAAAGATCTCAACTTTATCTTGAAACACAGGTGTGTTTGCACAGTCACACAAGCACATCTACGCACACACTCTCATGGGACACTCACAAGTACCATACACTCTTATCTACACTGCACATACACACACATTCTTTTTAAAAATACTCATGTTCATTTTTATGTATGCTTTTGTGTGCTGAGGCCTGAATAAGGCATTGGGTCCTCTGTAGCTGGAGTTAGAAGTGGTTATGACTCACCTGATGTAGGTGCCAGTCCTCTGCACAAACAGTATGAGTTCATAACCACTGAGCCGTCATCTCCCAGTCCCACACAGGCATTTTCTCCCACAACCATTTGCCTGTATTTATTTATTTTTCTTTAGCTTGGAAGAGGAGTTGTGCAAGTGAAGGTGTTTGTTTGTTTGTTTTTTAAAAATCCTCTCAGTTCCAGGCAAGTTAATCAAATCTAGTACCAAAAGCAAACAACCTTCCTAGGAGACCCTGTGCCTTGCAATCTGTGGTGAAGGATTGCATGCTGCCATCTTTGTATGTATCGATGCGTGTGTCCATACACATGCAGAGATCACAAGCATGGAAGCTGGAGTTCAACATTGGGTGTTTCCCTTAATCACTCTCTAATATATATATACATGACTGTGGGGTGTGTGTGTGTGTGTGTGTGTGTGTGTGTGTGTGTGAGAGAGAGAGAGAGAGAGAGAGAGAGAGAGAGAGAGAGAGAGTGTTACCCCCACATTGTCCAGAAAAGGGTGTCCTAACCCTTGGAACTGGGTGTGGGTGCTGGGAACTAAATTGGCATCATCTGGAATGCCATCAAGTGCTCTGCACTGCTGAGCCATCCCTCCTGCTTCTTCACCCTAGTTTGTGAGCCAGGTTCTCTCGCTGACTTCGGAGCTCACTGATTCAGGCATACTAAGTGTCTAACCCCAAGGATCTTCCTGGCTCTGCCTCCCCGATACTAGCTTACAGGCACAATGCACCATGCCAGCACCATGGGTGCTGGAGATCCAAACTTGAGTTCTCATGATTACACACCAGCGTTTTGCCAACCTGACCATCTCCCCGGTTGTCTTGTTGCTCTTTTTCATGTCTTATTTTCTACTATCTGAAAAGCAGATTGAAATGGACCGGGAAGTCTTGCTATTGGGTGTGTGTGTGTGTGTGTGTGTGTGTGTACGCGCGCGTTTTATAATCTGTTTTCTCTCATAGATGAAATTTGTGATCTTTAGGCTTGTTTTCTTGGTTTATAAGTATATAAGTTTATAAGTCAGCCCTCTGTAATGGGTTGGTTTCTCTGACTTTGTTTTCGGTGTGGGGTTCGATGTGTTTGTCTCACTTGGGAGTGAGTGTTCCATTAGAGATGAGCTCTGCACCATCACTTTCATCACCAACAGAAAAGCTACTAAGACCGCTTTTGTTCTGCAGCATCTTGGTGGTCCCCAAGGAAGTGCTGCTGTTGCTCTTGCTATCGGTCATACACAGGTGGGAGGCGATGCTTTTGCTCCTACAAAGGCAGTTGATTGACCCGGTGTCTGTCTCCTGTGATTATTCATTGCTCACTTACTGTTGCAAGAATTCAGGTGAAGTTCCAATGGCCTCCCTGCTCTCTCCTTCCAGGAGGGAATATAAAGACGCTGTGAGGCCATTTTGTGATGGATGGTCAGTAGGCACAGCTGAGCTCATGGCCACATGGTAGCTCGTGGTCTATAATACTTATAAACCAAGAAAACAAGCCTAAAGATCACAAAGATAGTTGTTGTCAAGCCCAGGGAAACAACAGCTCTTCCTATAAACAGACAGAAACAAATTAGAACCAGGCACACAGGTGTATTTGACAGTCTTATCTGAGTATTGACACCACACTCATCAAATCCCCTGGGACCAATCTAGCTCATGACAGCCTATCAGAGCAGCTGAGGGTGAACATCTCTGTTACATAAATTCCAGCCAGCTCCACTTACAACTTCGGATTGTTGCAAGATGTCCTAGCTTCATTCTGTTGCTATGATAAATGCCACAAGCAAAAGCAACTTAAGAGAGAAAAGCGGTTTCATAAAATCTGTGTGCAGCGGTTCTCAGCCTGTGAGTCTCGACCCCTCACAGGGCTCACAGGTATCTTGCATATCAGATATTTGCATTATGATTCCTAACAGTAGCAAAATTACAGTTGTGTAGCAGCAATGAAAGACTTTTATTGTCAGAGGTCACGGAAACATAAGGAACTATATTAAAGGGTCACAGTGTTAGGAAGATCGAGAACCACTGGCTACAGGTTATAGTCCTTTTTTGAGGAAAGTCAAGGCAGAAAGCTAAAGTAGAAACCCCTGTTTGCTGGCTTGCTCTCTGACTCAGGATTAGCAAGCTTTCTTATACAGCCCAGTACCACCTGTCTATGAGTGGCTTCTGACCACAGTGGGCCAGGCACTCCTATATCAATTTACAAACAAGACAGTCAGTCTCCTACAGGCATGTCCATGAGCCAACCTGATCGGGGACATTCCTCAGTTGAGATTTGGTTCTCAGGTGACTTCTAAACTCCAGATATCAGTTAGAATTAATGAGATCAGAGGGTGTAGGAAGTTCTGGTAAAGTTAATTACCAAGTGATAGCCTCACAAAGCAAGGAAGGTTCTTGGACTGAATGGATGAATGAATTAATGGTTTTCAGAAAAAAAATGATGAAGCTCTATACAGTAAATGCATAGAGTTGTAAAAGCTAAGCCATACAATATCAGGTTAAATGAGAAATAAAACATAGGCTTGCATATAACTCGGACATACAAGGCTCCAGTGAGTGAGATGCACCCTCTAGCAGTCAGAGCAAGGAGGAAGATAGAACACTTAGCCTTCACTTGGTGCTAGTAAGATGTGCAAAACTACATTACAAGGGACAACTTTGCCTGCTCTGAGCTTCGGGAAGCATTCATTATCCGGTTCTTCACCTACAGGGGATCCTGCAGTGTCTTAAGCAATACCTTCTGGAGGAGACGCATTGTGCATGCGGCGGGTGTCTCCTCCGCAGCTGAAGGTTGAGTGCAGAATGTTGCTGTGTAGCTCGGTAATTAATAATCCGTGAATTGTTGTTCTGTTCGCTTCAGTATTTGTAAAGATAATTACTTAATCAAGAATTCATTGTTGCCAATGTGTTAAGTTTGACTCCTGGGGGTTCTCTAGGGAAAGCTTTTGAAGTATAAATACCTATAAAATGCAAATATATTTTTGTTTTAAAATAAAGATTAATTATGATAATTATTGTAGAAGCCTTTTACTAAACAAATGAGCTTTATGATTAGAAAGATAAACAAGAACACACAACTAATTAGTTGGTGGGTGCTCCAGTTTGGCCCAACCAGTGCTAGGCAACTGGCAGTTTCCCCCACTCAGCTGGCCAATTGCTGCTTTAGGATAGGGTTCCAGTAAGAGGGTGGCAAATTCAGGGCACCTGCTGTCCCTTGACAATTATTGTCCCAATAATCTAAGCTATGGAAGTTTTATTTTAAGTTGGGATTGTCTCCGGTCTTTTTGATTTCAGTATCTTGCTTAACATTGAGTTAATTGTGGTTCTCTCTCTCTTCCTCTCTTTCTCATTCATACACACACACACACACACCACCACCACCACCACCACCACCACCAACAACAACAACAACAACAACAACTTCGGTAGGTTAAATGATGAAAGATATATACCCTGATCTATATTTATTTTTCTTATTTTTTTCCTTCCTCTCTTCCTTTTGATACATGTGTACCACGGTTGTGCTATGAAGGACAACACAAAAAGAGTTGGTTCTCTTCTTCCATTTTGTGGGTCTTGAGTTTCAAACTCAGATGATCAGATTTGGTAGCAGTCTTTACCCATTGATCCATTTAACCAGTCCTGCAGTCTATTTTTCTTATATTTTCTCTTTTTCCTATGTACATTACATGTGTGTGTGTGTGTGTGTGTGAGCATGTGCACGCTCTACAGGTGTTCATGTATATGTGCATGTGCGTGTGTGCTATGTAGGTGTTCATGTATATGTGCATGTGCGTGTGTGTGCTATGTAGGTGTTCATGTATCTGTGCTATGTGTTTGTGTACATGTGCCTGTGTGTTCTATGTTAACACTGAGAGATTCGAGGCATGTAGGACAGACATCTATTCCGATCACTTTGCTCTCACTAAGCCTAGAGCTCACTGGTTCAGCTTGGCTGACCAGCAAATGAACTCCAAAGATGGATCTGTTTCTTTCCCCCCAAAAGCTGCATGGACTTCCATGCTGGGCTTTCAATAGTTCTGGGGCCCTGAACTCTGGTCCTCATGCTTGAGTGGCCATCACCTTACCCACTGAGCTATTTCCCCTCTAAGTTTGTCTTGGAGCATGGCTTGTCGGTACCCCAAGGGCCTACTGAATGTACAAATCCTCGACGTCAATGTCATACAGGAAGCACAGAAATTTTATTTTAGCAACCTCTCCAGTGAGTTCCGGGGGACACTGTGTTCCAAGTTGAGCACTGCTTAGTTCCATATTTGCATCCTTTAAGCTGTCAGTCTCACCTGTGACTGACATGAGCACCTGAGCTGTAGCCAGAAAAAGCTAACACTACTGTTTAGTTTAATGTAATTGTATTACGTTTAACTGATTTGTCTGCATCTTTATTATTATGTTACTACAGATTGAACCTAGGGCATTGTGAATGCTAGGCAATTTCTGTACCACAGGGCTATACCCCTATCCACTCACTGGGGGATTCTAGGCAGGGGCTCTACCACTGAGCCACGCCCCCAGCCCCTCCCTGGGGGATTCTAGGCAGGGCCTCTACCACTGAGCCACGCCCCCAGCCCCTCCCTGGGGGATTCTAGGCAGGGGCTCTACCACTGAGCCACGCCCCCAACCCCTCACTGGGGGATTCTAGGCAGGGGCTCTACCACTGAGCCACGCCCCCAGCTTCTCACTGGAGGATTCCAGGCAGGGACTCTACCACTGAGCCACACCCACAGCTTCTCACTGGGGGATTCTAGGCAGGGGCTCTACCACTAAATACATCCTCAGCCTCAAATCTATAGGCATTATAGTGTTTGAAAACACTTTATTGAGCTGTGATTGACAAAAACATGACACATGTCGTAACACGTGGAAGACTAAGGCAGGGGAATATCAGTTTAAGGTCATCATGGGCTACATAGTGTGATACTGTCTCAAAGAATAAAACAACAATGAAGTTGGACATATTTAATATATATTACTTTATGAGTTTGGAAGTAAGTACACCCTTGCTAAATCAACATCACACACAATGCTATGAGCATCTCTATTGTCTCCGAAAGTATCTATCACCTTCTTCACCTTCTTTATTAGTATTTAAATTGTTATTTATCTTATGATAAAATATCTTGCTCAGTTTACACTGGTACTCAGTGTATTTGGTGCCAGGGACTGCAAATATCGAAATGTAATTTGTAGTGTTCTTAACTATAGGCAATCTGTCATGACTATTTGTGGTTAGCTGCTACTGTATCATGTAGCATAGAACTAAGTAATAATGCAAGAGCACTAACGCAGCTCACTCTTGTTGTAGTGGTCACTGTAACAATAGCAAACACTTATGTAAGATGGAAATCTTAGAGTTTTGAAACTTAGATGTACTAGGCATCATTTTCCATTAAAAAAAATTCCATGATATTTCTTGAAGATAGTGAGTTGGTCAATGTCCGATTAGCTAGGTCTTTCAAGCATAAGGGATTGTGTATTAGGCATTGGTTAGGCCAGTGTTGAAAGAATAAAAAGTAAATGCTGCTGAAACCCAGATTAATATCATAGAAGAAGTAGGACCCAACTATCCTTGGGTCTGGAAAATTGGGGGGATGCTGGGGAATGTAAATAGAGCAGGCATTGAGTGTTCATGGCACTGGCTCAGTTTACTTGGGGACTCCACATATTTGGTGCCAGGGATGGCAAATTTACAAGCCCTGTAGATCAAGAAAAAGCTGGAAGTTACAGCCTGTGATAGTTAGCTTTAATTCTCAACACAATGTAGAACCATGAAGAGAGTCTCGATTAGGGATTATCTAAATTGGCTTGGTCACTGAGCATGTCTGTAGTAGACTGTCTTAACTGATTTGGAAAGACCCAGCCTACTGTGAGAGGCTTCACTCCCTAGGCAGGGGATCCGGATCAGTATAAAAGTAGAACAATGAAGCTGAGTGCAAGCAAGCAAGCATATGTTCATTTCTTTCTGTTTCTGACTTTGGATGTGATATAACTAGCTATGTTCTCACCATAACTTACCGTCTATGATGAACTGCTACGGGGAATTGTGAACTAACACAAACCCTTTTCTCCTTAAGTTGCTTTTTGACAGAGCATATTAGCATTGCAATATGTGAAACTAGGGCAGAACTCCTGAGTTCTTTTACTGCTTGAGAAATATAGAGCCCAGGGGAAGACAGGAAGTAAGTTCTGTGTTCTGCTCATGTCAAGATCCTCACCAATGGCTTCCTTTGGTGGAATCTAGTTTTATGACATATGTGATGGGTATTATTGTCAGTTTGACAGATCACTGAAGATACAAGCTTCTGGACATGTCTGATGGATTATCTAGATTAGATTAACTCACTTGGGAAGATCCATCATGAATATGTGAGACATCATGCCATGGGCTGGGGGCCTAGATTGAAAGAAAGAAGAAAAAGGAATAAGAACTCCCGCATTCATCTTCCTGAGTTCCCTGGCAGCAGATTCACTGTGATGAGACACCTCAGCCTCTTCCCACACCTTCCCCCCTATGATGGTTTATATCCCCTCAAGCTAAGAGCCTAAATAAGCCCTTCTTCCCTTTAGTGGCTTTTGCCAAGTATTTTTTCACAATACTTGAGATAGTAAACATATAGGATATATCTCTGTATCTTGCCTAAAGTCATAAGGCAAAATGGTTTGTAAAGCATCCTTTGGTGACTCCCTACCCTTGCACCACAGTGCTAGGTGTAGAAGGGTGGACTTGGAGCTGAGGGAAAAGAGACCAAACAACTCCATGCACTTCTCTTGGTGTCCCATCCTTTTTAAGTGAATGGACAATGTCATCTCTTCCCGAGCTTAATAGCACACAGCAGTTGATATCTCCAACAGTAGCTTCAGTGTGAACAACCTAATTTCAGTCTATGGGAAACTGTCCTAGCTATGTCTTAGAATATGTACAGAGCTCCATGTGCTTGAGGTAACTACTAACCCCTTTCTGAGGACTTCATCTCACATTGCTAGTTGGTATTAAGTCACATTTTCTTATGTAGGAGAATTTGGAGACTGAAGTAGATGAAGATTTCTGGCCACCATTCTCCAAATTCATTCACTGTTGAGGTTTGGTCTGGTGTTTTGTATTGTAATGCTAAGTATGGGCCCCCAAGGGCTGGCTGCCCCAGACACAGTCCCCATGTAGATACAATTGATGCTTCTGACCTTGTCCCCATGTTATCTCTGATTGGTGGATAAAAATGACTACAGCCTATAGCTGGGCAGAATTGAGATAGGTGGGGCTTAGTGTTCCCAACCTTGGAAGTTAGAGGAGAACAAGATGGGAGAGAAGAAGGTGGAGAGAGGAGAAAGACACTATGGGTTAGGAGTCAAGAAAACATGGCCCTGAGTACTGGCCAATTGGAGTTAAGAGCAGCCCAGATGAAACATAATAAGTAATAACTTGGGGTTATCAATAGGAAATAGATTTTAATAGCATAGAGAGTAGATATCTGCCCAGCCTTGGTGCTGATTAAGACTTACTATAAATATAAAGGTTGCGTGTGTCTTTTATCTGGGAATTGAATGATCAAAGGTGAGGTAGAAGCCCCTGATTGAGATTAAATATTTTTACAACTTACTCCCTTGCTAATCCCACATAGGAACAAAAAAAGGATGAAAAGCTACTATTCTAGGTTGCTTTCCATTGCTGTGATAAAATGTCCTCACCAAAAGCAATGTGAGGAATAAGGGGTTGCCTCATCCATGGCCTGGCTCCAGGGACAGACCTGACTGAGACACACAGACAGTAAAGTTGGGAGTCAAGTGGTCTAGGCTCTCTGCTGGAAAAAACCACAGAGCCTGAAGCTCAGAGTGTCTATTAGAGAGAGTTGGGCAGGGGGGCAGGGCTCTTGTGTACAGCTGAACAAGGAGGCAGAGTTATTACTCACAGATAAAGAGGCAGGGTTTATGGGATACAACCAGAGCAGTGATTCTCAGCCTTGTAATGCTGTGGCGCTTTAGTACGCTCATATTGCAATTCCCAACCATAAAATTATTTTCATTGCTACTTCATAACTTCATAGCTTTGCTACTGTTATGAATCATAATGTAAATTTCGGATAAGCAGGATATCAGCTATGTGACCCTCCTGTGAGAGGGTCGTTCGTCACCCCAAGGGGTTGCGACCCATAGGTTGAGAACCACTTATTTAGGCTTAACTTAATCTAGATCTAGATCAAGGAAAACAGGTCTAGCTAATTTTTGTAAGGAACAGGAAATATCCGGAGGCAGGGGGAGAGAAAGCTGCAGCTGACGTTTTTTTTTTTTTTTTTACACACTCTATCGACATCTATGGGAGGAGCAGAGGAAGGGTTTGACATTTGCCCATGGGTCTGAGGCTTCAGAGTCCCTGACATGGCCTTGCCTATGTCAACAAGGTACATTCACTCAGGACTGCACTCCCTACCCTTCCAGATCATTGAGAGAGGCTGGGGTGGGAACTCAGGGCAGGAGCTTGAAGCCGAAACCACAGGAGTACTGCTCACTGGCTTGGGCTCCTCTACGTCAATTAACAATTTGTTTTTAACTAATGACCCACAAAGTCCTGACTATGGGCCAATCAGATACGGGAGAGATCCCTCAATCAAGGTCTCCACTTAAAAATCCCAACCCAACCCCAGGTGATAGTCGTTTGTATCAAGGTGATAATACAAACCAGCACAGTTGTATCTACAGGAGTTCTCAGGACTCCTGTGCACAGTCTCCTAGTAAAAGACCCCTTTGCACTCATAGGTCTCTGTTTTCCCTATTTATGTGTGGATGACTCTAAGCTTTTTATTTCAGGAACTGACCGGGCAAAATGTGCCCATTACCTCTATCCACAACCCGCATGAGGGGAAAAAATGGAAGACACTTTCAAATTTCCCTTTTACTCAGTACTCAAAAATCAGGATATTTAGAAATGTATCCCTCAGTGACAGTTTAAATGAGCTCAGAGAATTTGAGATTGTCACTTGATTTCAAAGTCCTCTCAAACAGGACAAACTCCGAGAGCACACACAAGGTTGATAATACAAGAGCCTAGCTAATGAATTTATTAAACTATAGAGGGATGCATCTGCCTTCCCTGAAAGAAACCATAAAATCAGCACAGAGCATAATGTATTAGGAAATTGATTTGAGAGGTTACCTCGAGATGGATTCTTGCATCTTGTACAAATAATGATACACTAATTTTTTTTTCCTTTTGCATTTCTGGCTAATCTAACAATTTCAGAGTTGTGCGCCTCCTCTAAGAAATCCAGAGGAAATTCTCTTTCTCCAACAATCACAGCCTCTTTTCATACATTCACCTCCTCATGAGGGGTTTTGAGCAGCGTAGGGTCAATTATTTTAGTCTGGGCTTGCTGATGGGAGCTGATTGTTCTTCTCTGGAAGCCAAGAGGTATGGTTCTCGGCACATCTATTCCCCCAGGTTCAGAGATCTCTAAGGCTCTTCAGGTCTACTTTGCATGCTCATTTGGGATTTCTGAAGGTTTTCTCCCTTGTGTTTGTGTTGTATCTGAGCCTGTGAGTAGAGGTCAGAGGTCAACATCAAATCTATTTCTCAATGGTTCCCCTCATTTATTATTTCTCAGACAGGCTCTACCACTGACCTTGAAACTAATAGATAAGGCTGGTTGGCTTGTGAGCTTCAAGCAAGGATCCACCTTTCTCTGCTCTCTCTACCTTGCCAGTTACTACCAGACACCTCCACTTCTGCCTTTCTACATGGCAATTTAGCTTTATCAACTTGACACTCTAGATTTCTCTGAGATGTGAGTCTCAAATTTCCATTTTAGAGTGGCCTGTAGACCTGCCTGTGAAGAATTATCTTGATTGTTAATTTTGTAGGAGGCTCCAGCCCACTGTGGGTGGCACCATTCCCTAGGCAAGTGGGGCTGGGCTGTATAAGAAAGAGTTCAGCCTGAGAGTGAGCCAAAAAGCAGTGTTTTGTTTTTATTTTTTTTTTCATGGTTCTCACTAAACTTCTTGGACTGTGGTTAATTTCTTGGTCAGAGGTAGCACTGTGTAGAAGAGCGAGCAAGCATGACTTCAGCATCCTGTCTTGAGTTTCTTCCCTGATTTCCCTCAGTGATGGACTATGTAAGTGTAAGCCAAATAATGCATTTCTTCTCCCAGTTGTTTTTGGTCAGTATCTTATCACAGCAATAAAAATAAAAACAGAAGGCTGAATTCTAAGGGTCCATCCTGGTCTTCTTGCTTGCATAACAGGTACAGTATTCTCTGAGCCATCTCCCCATCTTCTATTGGAGTTCTTCACATGCATCCTCCCCTCCCCCATTATGAATCTCTGCCTTAGGCATAGACAAAGTGCTATCTTCTCCATCTCCTTTCAGTGGTTGAACTCACTTCAGAGACATGGGGTACCTACTTAGTCTTGCTTCGCATGGTAACAGGAACCAGGGTGTCCCTGGCTGATGCTTGAGTCTTAGAGTCATTGAGAAGGTGGTGAGGAAAGCCCATCTAGGATTCATGACATCTCCCAAGAGGGCAAGAGATGCTGTCATTCAAGAGGGCACCCACAGTTGTGTCTTCCTCCATCCTCACAGATTTGGAGCTTCTAGATATTTCTACCAGAACTTGAACCATACTTTGGAATGACTGGAAAATTTTGCTTCTTCTTCATTTTCACTGATCTTACCACCTGGAGAGGTGTTGTGAGGGGATGTTGTCCAGATGTGACTTAATATCTGAATCTAGTATCTATTATTCTGATTCTGCTGTCCCTTTGTCTGAAACATTAACATGGGTTTGTGTTTTCTGGGCAGTCATGGAAAATCTAATATATTTCCTTCCATGCTCTGCATCTCTGTTTGTCTCTGTACATGTTCACGTATTTGAAGGTACATATGTGTGCTTGTACATATTCACATGTGTGCTCATGAAGGTAGAAGTCAGAGGATAACCTTAGCTGCTTGCCTCAGGTGCTTACCACCTTGTTTTTTGAGACAAGGTCTCTCACTGGGACCTGGAACTTGCTAATTTGATTAGGCTAGATGGACACAGTAAGACCCAGCCCCAGAGGCCTGACTCTGCCTTCCCAATACTGGGATTGCAACCATTTATAAATACTGTTTAAGTCCATTTTGTTTTGTTTTCTTGGAAAACACAGGTTCTAGGTAGTAGGGGTGAAATTAGATCCTCATGCTTGCATGATGTTCTAGTTTTCTTTCTGCTGCTATGATAACAGACAGACAAACAAACTTTGATCAAAAGCAACTTGGGAGTGGCGGGAAAACAGTTTCTTTCCAAACTATAGTTCATCATTGAAGGCAGTCAAGGCAGGAACTCAAGAACTGGAAGAGAAACCATGGATTACTTTCTTGCTTGTTCTTAGGCTCACATTTAGCTAGCTTTCTTACACAGCCTAGCAGCCCAGGGAATGTAGCTGCCCACAGTGGAATGGGTCCTCCTTTATCAGTTAACAATCTAGACATGACCACAGGCCAATCCAACTCTAGGATGTTAAACTGACATTTCATGCTAGCTACGATACACAACAGCATGTTACCTAGGTCATCTCTGCACACACACACACACACACACACACACACACACACACAGTTCTAAACACTCTCATCTCAGAGTGAAGCATTCATATAAATTATGTTTGAAGACTGGTGAGTTCTTTCATCAGCAGGTTGGTCAAACAAAGCCAACCCATGTGCTCCTTTTTAATGTGTGGCCAGGACATGAGACTGCTGTCTTTGTCTCTAGAATTCACATCAAACATCTGTGTTGGGAGTCGAGGCAAGAATGAAATCTCAATCCTGTGCTCGTGATGTCATCATATCTGTTTATTAGGAAGACAGATGTCATTTCTGGGACAAGCCTCAAGACCCAACAGGGCCGCTTAGCAATTTGACTGCAAGTTGGTAAATGTTGAATATTTCAGCACCTCAGGTTGATCTCCCCCATGGTAATCTAATTCGTAGAAATAGATGCATTTAATTTTCAACAGTTGGAATTTTTTTTTCCTACTCTATGTACTGTAACACCGTAGCTGTGTCTCTTTAACACCCCAGTCAGGCCATTATCAGAGCTTGTTTAGCAATAAAAATCAATGAATTCAGTGTAGCAACTCATTTTATGACTCGACTGGTTGTGTTAACAATCGGTCTATTTGGGCATTTAGCTCTCAAAGATTAAAGACCAAACATCAGTGAGTGTTCACAGCCAGGGAGATTGTTTATCAGTTTTAGCAACTGCTCACCTCTTTAAGCTCTTTTTCACAGAGATAACGCTGGAGGCTAATCATCATTAATAGCAATGTTTACCTGGGTTTCTGATGGCCTTCTACTCTGGAGGGCCTTCTGTCTCAGGTTCCCACCCTTTCTCCAGGCACAGCCTGAGGCTCCAGGCACGTGTTCAGGACTCTTAAGTGGGAACAGAGAAGGTGATCTTAAGCTTTGAGGCACTCCTCATTTAATAAGGAGTAGAAAGATAGAAAATTTTGTTCTGCAGACTAGCAGAATGGTTCAGTGGGTAGAGGTGCCTGCCACCAAATCTGATGACCTGAATATGATCCCCAGACTGATGTGGTAGGAGAGAACCAATTTCCACTCCTCTGACCTCCAAATTTAGTCTTTGGAACATATACTCTCTCACAAACATATGTCCTCCCCGACACACACTAAATAAAATGTGATAAATAATAATAATAGATGATACATGTTATAAAAAGAAAGTTTACCCTTCAATGATTAGGAGATGACAAAGGGTTAGTTACATTAGTCCTTAGTAGCACAAGATATTTCATATATTGATGTTACATGCTCAATCCTATCTTCTCTCCCTCCTTAAAACAAGGACAGTATGGTCTTGTCCTCGTTGGTCACTCTATATGCTCTGGATATACCATGTCCCCTTGGAATACACCATGCCCCGTTAGGCTACTCTGTATGCTCTGAACATATCATGTGGCTCTAGACATCAAAGTCTATCTTGAGCTACTCATGCTCTGGATGTGGCATCTCATCTTGAGTTACTCTCTATGCTTGGGTACATCACTTTCAGCTGGGTCATTTTCTATAAGATCTGGAGACACCATGTCCTCTTGGATTATTTTATATGTTCTAGACACACCATGATCCTGCATGTCACTCTGTATTTTCTGAACAAGCCATGTCTTCTTGAGTTACTTAGTGTGCTTTGGACATGTCATAACCCTCTGGGTTACTATCTATGCTCTGGATATACCATTCTCCACTGGCCAAGAATATCCATTCTCCCCTTTTTGCCTGCTTAATGATGCCCTTGTATCTTAGGGTTTCTATTTCTGTGAAGAGACACCTTGACCACAGCAACTCCTAAAAAGGAGAAACATTTAATTGGGTCCGGCTTGCAGATTCAGATGTTCATTCCATTATCATCATGGCAGGAAGCAGGGCAGCATGCAGGCAGACAGGCTGCTGGGGAAGGAGCTAAGAGTTCTACACTAGACCCACAGGCAGCAGGAAGGAACAATGAACCACTTATGAGATCTCAAAGCTGTCCTCCATGACACACTTCATCCAACAAGGCCACACCCTCTCCAACAAGACCACACCTCCTGATAGTACTGCTCCCCGTGGGGGCCTATGAGGGCCTTTGTTATTCAGACCACCACATCTAGGCTCAACCCACACTACCTCTATTCACAGTACCAAAATGAATCTCTCAGATTCAGAAGTGTTGTTTCTGTGAACTTTGCAGAGTCTATGTTGCATTACACTACCATTCTTTGTCTGCAATTATTCACGTGAGTCCTTGCTATCAAATGCAGCTCCTCGTGCATTTGACTGAACCATCTACCAAGCCCCCAAGACAAAACATTTTAAAGTAAGGAGGCATAATTGGGGAAGGGATTAAGGTGGCCATAGGAAATTATTATACAGTAACCCCTCAGTAGCTATAGATGAGGGTACCCAGATGTGTGGATGCTCATGACCACTGTGTGAAATGGTCTGTTCTGTATAGAGCCTCGGTATAGATAGGTGTGGCAGCACACATCCATCACACTCCTGGATGCATAGACAGCAGGATCATGGGTTCAAGTCTAACTTGAGCTGTGAAGCAAGATTCTATTTGATGAGAAAAGAAAGGTAAAGGCATTTCTGCATCTATTTCCGAATACTTTAGATGCTCTCTAGATCAACTCTAATTCCATGTGCATGCTGTATGGATGATTAGAATGCTGTATTATTTGGGGGGAGGGTCAGGTAATGACAAGAAAGGCTGTCTCTACAAATGTCGTTCACTATAAACAACTTATTATCTTTTTCCAAATTGTTATTCTTCTCGCTTGAGATAGAGTCTTTGCTATGTTTCCATCAAAAACTGGGCTTGAACTCATGACCTCCCTGCTTTATTTGCCCAACAGCCTGGTAGACAGGCACACACCACTGTTGGTTCTCTTATTATTGCTGGGACTAGATATCTTTGAGGAAGTAATTGGATGTAGTAGCATTGATTGTGGCTCATGGTTTGAGAGGATCTTGCCCATCGTGGTGGTATGAATGGTTCACAACTGTGGTCACGGGACTATGAGGATCTCAGTCACATCTCAGTGGACATGGAGGCAGAAACAGGGGTGCAGCAGTCCATTAACTTTCTCCTTCCTCCATTCTTATTCAGTCCTAGGTCCCAGCCCATGCGATGGTGCTCCCTCCATTCAGGATGAGTCTTCCTTGCTTACTTCATCTGATTTAGAAATGCCTTTAACAATGGACGTTAACCATCATAGCTACCATGCCTGGATCTTTTGTTCTGAATGTTTCTTGGCTTGTGGTTGGTTGAATCTTTGGGCACACAAGCTTGTCTTAGTTAAGGTGTCCACTGCTGAGATGAAACACCAAAACTGAAAAGCAAGTTGAGGAGGAAATGGTTTGTTCAGCTCATGGTTTGACATCATTAAAGGAAGTCAGGACAGGAACCCAAGCAGAGCAGGGACTTGAATCCAGGAGCTGATGCAGAAGCCAGGGAAAGGTGCTGCTTGCTGGACTGCTCCTTATGGCTTGTTCAGCCTGCTTCATTATAGAACTCAGGAGCAGCAGCCCAGGAATGGCACCAACCATAATGGACTGGGCCCTCCCCATCAATCAGTAATTAAGAAAATACTTTAAAGACTTGTCTACAGCCCAGTCCTATGGAGGCATTTCTCAGTTGAGGCTTCCCCTCTCTGATGACTCCAGCTTGTGTTAAGTTGACATAAAACTAACCAGTAACCTGCCTCTCATCTTCAGTGAGGTGGTATGGGTGCTGGGTGATGCTTCCCTCTGCCCCTGCACTCATTGGGAGAACTGGACCAGGAGAGCTATCTCTTTTTCCCCATTGGCTGAAGCACTGAAGAGAACAGGTCCTGAACTTCGCCTGGGTAACACAGTGGAGCTGACCCTGATGGCAGAGGCACAGGTGAACCAGCCCCAAGGGTATGAGAGGTGGAGACCTGTCCCAACCTCTCAAAGTCTGTAGCACTTGGTAGAGGAGGCCATGTTCCTTGACTGGGCAGTAGAGTGGAGTGGCACTGGAGGCGTGGGTGTGGATGAGCCTGCTGTGGGTGTGGATGAGAGCAGGAGAGCTGACTCTACTTTATGCCAGTGGGTGGCCTAGCCAGAGCAGTGCTGGAGAGCTTGCTCTGGTGGTACAGATAAAGGAGAGCCGGTGGGATGACCAGTTCAGCTACCACCTAGGTCCAGTACCTGAGCTCTGAGTTGGCTCGCCCCCACATCTCTATCATCTGCAAACAGTTGGGTCATATGAAAGGGCCGGTTCTACTGACCCAAAGTTGAAGGATCTCTATGACACAGGGCAATGACAAGATAACCGGGAGGAGTCTCAGAGAGGATCCAATACTGATGTTGTCACAGAAGCCAGAGATCTCAAACCAGACCAATGACTCATTGCAATGAACATTTGCAAGTTAAGATGTGCGGACCAACGGACATACCATGGGACGCAATGTGACATACTACAGCTTCCATGATGAGATGTCTTCTATGCTTTGTTTTTTGTTTGTGGGGTGGGGTAGGTTGCAAGGGCAAACGGTAAATATAAGGGGATGGGAAAATGAGCAGGACTGGGTTGCATGATGTGAAACTCACAAAGAATCAATAAAATTAGCACCAAGTAGAGACTCAGCTCTGAAGCGCTTGAACAGTGAACATCCCATGCTTGCCACACATAGAGTGCGTAATGATAGCCAAGAGCGAAGAGAAATTCTAAACATACCTTCTGCTCTGGTCGTGGTTTTTTTTTTTTTTGTTTTTTTAATGACGCTCTGGGAAGCAGTTTAGCGATTCTATTTCAAGCATCCTGCTCCTACACGAGGGATCAGACAGCCTGATGTTCCCCTGGCCCCTAAGCCAGCCATGAGCATCTGCAATGCTGCCTTCTTCATTTCTGGGTTTCAGCAGGGTTGAGGAGACCCCAGAGTTGCACTTCATGCATCTTACTCTGACAGGACACCCCAGATCACAGAGCAGAGGAGCACTAAGATATCATCAATTAACCTAACAAAACTGATTTAAAAGCCTTTAAACTTGAGAGCGAGCTCAGTGGCTGGGAAAGATCTTTCTGGTGCCTCGAAGCCATGGAATCCAATGATCAATTGTTCTCCAAAACCTCCCATATTTGGCAATGCCTTGGCAAGAATAACTCTTTCACTGCCAAATTAACCTTCATTTGGCAGAAGGGTTTCCACAGCCTCTTTGCTCTTTCCCCAATTCTCTTTCTCCTGCATCCCTGACCTCAGGTAATATCACCAGGGAGGGCACTAGTTCAGGCTCAGCATATCCTTCATACAAGCTCAGGTCCATTGTAGAAGGAGGCTTTCCTAGAGACAGAGTCTCTCTATGTGAGTGGTTCTCAACCTTCCTAACACCGAGACCCTTTCATACAGCTCCTCACATTGTGGTGACCCTCAACCATAAAATTATTTTTGCTGCTACTTCATAACAGTAATTTTGTCACTGTTATGAATTGTGATGTGAATCTCTGTGTTTTCAATGGTCTTAGGCAACCCCTGTAACAGGGCCATTCCACTCCCAAAGGGGTGATGACTCAGGTTGAGAATCACTGCTCTATGTTGTCTAGGGTGGTCTCAAACTCTTGTTATCCACTGGCCTCCACTTCCTGACTGCTAATTATATAGGCATGTTTCTGTAACTAGTCTAGGCTGAGGTTTAGTTAGTTTTGGTTTTTAACATCTATTTTGTTTTTATTTATATGTGTGTGATTGTGTGTGTGCAGGTGAGTGCAGAGACCCATGGCAGCCAGAAAAAGGCATACGATCCTCTGGAGCTGAAGTCATAGGCAGTGAGCAGCACAACGTGGGTATTAGCAACTAAACTTTAGTAAGAGCAGTATAAATTCTTTACCACTGATCCATCCCCCCAGTTCCATAGGCAGAGTTCTTTTTAAACATCTTTTACAAAAACGGAAAATATATATTGTGAAAAGAATTCAGCATCCTGAGAATTATATAATCTCACAAAATCCCTTGTCTCATTCTCTTGAACAGTTTGAGCCATAGCTTCTCAGACCGTGTTCTTTATGTGTGTTCATGTACAGGCATAGACTTGTGAACATACATGATGCTTTCGTGTATATGTAACCCATGTTGTTTCCAACAGATACCTTTTTAATTTTTTGCTGTATTTTCATTTATTTTGCATATGCAATTTGTGAAGGTTAGAAGACAAATTGCAGGAGTCATTCCTTGCCTTCTACCATACAGATCTTATAGGCATTAGACTTGGATCATCTGTTACTGTCCCTCAGGCACCATCCAATCTGGCATCTGGTGCTGACTGTGAAGGCCTGAGATACTCTTAAGGGAGACAGCCACTGGTCTTCAGTATATATAGGAAGCCTGAAGAGTTTAGATTCTGATGTCAGTAAAGCTGGTGGCATCAGCAGCAGCAGCAAAGTAGATGTACTTATTAGCAAGAGGCAAAGGCAGGCAGGCAACACTGTTTTCCCTTAGCCCTCTTTATATTTGCATTGCTGCCAAAAGTGCCACCTGAACTTGGGGATAGTCTCCTTTCCCTGTCCCTCTTTCCTGGAAATGCCACCCAGAGGTGTGTGTGTCTTAGCTGATTCCAGATCCAATCAAGTTGACAGTCAAGATTAGCCATTACACATGGAAACCTTTTCCATAGAAGAGTGTAAAAAGGAGCATTGCTGGAGAATGCGTCTTAATGAGATCTGCTCATTCATTTAACACTCTGGAAATAACTGCAGAACACCTGCTAAGTTAAAGTCCTTGTGTGGAAGGTGGTAAATGGCACATGAAGGAACTAAAGAGAAGAGATAGATGGTGTCACAAACAGCCACCACCTAAGACAAGAAACAAAGGATTCTAGAAGGCAAGGAGTGATGTTTAGCGGAACCCAGGGAGGGCCATGGTGCTTACCTCTACATCAGTTTTGCTACAGCTCTAGGATACCACACTTCTCTGCAGTGAGACCATGGACATCATGTTATTCAGATGGTCTAGGATGCCGCTGGAGGAGGATTCAGAGATCTGTGCTTGACATTATTCCTCAGTATTGAGTGTGTGGTGCTGGGTAATGGTACAAGTACGTCACGATGTACTTGTGGAGATTAGAGGGGAACTTCATGGAGTCGATTCTCTCTTCCAGTCTTTACACAGGTTCTAGAATTGAATGAACTCAGGTTGCCAGACTTATGTGGACAACACCTTTATCTAATGAGCCCTCTTGATTATCTTCCTCCAAAGACTTCTCCTCTTCCCCTTCTTCTTCCTCCTTCCTTTCTCTCTTCCTTCCTCATCTTTTTTCTCATCCCTTTTCTACTTCCTTCCTCCCCTCCTGGTCCTCCTCATGCTCCTCCTCCTCCTCCTTCATCTTCTTTTGGAGATAGACAGTCTGTTGTTGAGCCTGGAAACCACCAATTCAGCTAGATGGTCCCAGGGAACCACTTATTGCCACCTCCCCAGTGCTAGGATTATAGGCATGCACCACTGAAGTAGACAATTCTGGTTGTGTCAGATGATTCAGTTTCACATACTCACATGATGTTTTGCTGAGGCAAGACCCGTGAGAGAACATGTGATGTTTGGACAGAATATAAATAGGACTCAATGGACAGTGAATGGGCATTTGGATAGCTATCCTTGCAATGGTTCATTGGTCTCATGTTGAGAGAGGCAGGGAAGAGAACTTCTCCTGGAGTCCCAACTGGTTCTGGTCACTCCATCTGACTCATACCGATTTGTTGGAGACCTGGCTGTTTCTGCTGGATCTTGCCACTGCTATTGATTCATGTTTGGTATCTTGATACTGCTGAACTGGACTGTTGGTATTCTGAAAATGGAGAGTGGAATCACCCTAAACAAGTCCACATCTCCTTGTTCTATTTACCTTTTCTTCCTTACCTTTGGACAGTGGGCTAGAAGTGGGGGTTAAAGCATTTGAGAGCCCTTATTAAAATAGGTTTTAAGAATGTAAGCCTATACACAACCGTGGGTTCTGGGGCTGAGAATGCTAATGCTGATCCTGATGTTTACTTAGCAGACCACTTTATCCCTTCACCCTTTTGAAAATCTACAGCAGGCATTTTTCAGACTTCTAATATATATATATATATTAGACTTAAGATCCCAGCTGGCAGATGTCTTGAATCTCAGTAACTCTAGGTATTTCCCCAGTTGTGTTGTGGGAATAGATGAGCCTGCTTGGGCCAGGGTTTCTCAGGGACAAGCTGCTTGAGCAGTTTGCTTCCATGTTTAGAGGAAGAGACTGTTTTCGGTACTTGGGATTTTCAGTGTCTCCAAGAGGCTCATGTATTGAAGGCTCTGTTGCCAGCCTGCGGTGTTATTGTGGTGGAACACATAAGAGGCAGGGTATAGTAGAAAGAAATTCACTGCAGGCATGCCCTAGAAAGCATCCTCAGACCTTTCCTGTCCTTTTCTTCCCAGCCACCGTGAGGTAAACGGATGACTACAATGATGGAATGAAACTCTGAGCCAAAAATCAGCCTTTCCTCTTTCTAAGTTGATCATTTCAGGGGTTTTGTTGCTATTATTGCGGCTACAGAAATGGAACCCTCACATAGTATTTTTGAAGGAGAGCCCACAGTTTGAAAGAATATTTTTCTGGGTGGTGGTTTGAATGAGAATTGTCCCCGACAGGCTGATATGTTTGAACACTTGGTCCCTGGTCGGCGGCACTGTTCGGGAAGATTATGGAACTCTAAGGAGGCAGAGCCTCTCTGGGCGGGTGGGGGGGGGGTACATTATAGGGTGAACTCACTCTACTTCCTTTTCCTTCTCTCTCTGTTTCCTGTGTGTGGAGGAGGACATGGGATCATATAGTTTCCTGCTCCTGACATCCATTGCCTACATTTGCTGCCATGGTGGACTCTGTCCCTCTGTAACTGTAAACCAGAACAAATCCTTTCTTACTTAAGTGGCTTTGGTTGATTATTTTATCAGAGACACAGAAAGGGAGCCAGTACAGGGTTTCAGAATCAATCAATCTCTCTCTCTCTCTCTCTCTCTCTCTCTCTCTCTCTCTCTCTCTCTCTCTCTCTCTCTGGCTTTAGTTCACAGTCAAGAACATGCTTCTTATCCATGTGCTGCCCTACACACTTGGACCTGACCCAAGTGTTCTGTTGGATGAAATGAACTGTGCATGGTCTCCCATCCCCCAAAACGATAAGACTGGTAAGAACTCCTTCTGAGAAGCTCAGCTTTCTCTAAGTCTTGTCTCCAAAGCCTCCATGAGTAGAATCGGATAACTTCTAGAAGCTTCCTCCACTCAAGACAGCTTCTGCATTCCTTTTTTATCATGGTGAATGCCTATCAGGCAGGGATGTAGGAGAGGGATATAGGAGAGAGAAGGTGTTCCAACAGCAACATTTCCACTCGGTTCTCAGTTTCACCCCAGTCAAGCAATATGATTTTATGAAATCCATCTGGGCTTGATGTCTTCTTCCATAAGACATCTAATTTTAATGCCCCCACCCCCGACCATGAACGATGGCTGTGAGGAGCCAACAAATCAAAGGAGCCAACCTCACAATCTTCCCTAACCAATTACAATACTTCATTTCAAAGCGCCTCATTAGGTAATCTCCATTCCTGTTGACAGCGGGGAGAAACTGGCAGGCTTTGTGTAGCTTATGGTTAGTTTTTCCATAAAACCATCCGACCTCTCTATGCCTTCATCCGCTTCTCCTATTTTTCTCCATCTCTTTATATGCGCTAAGGGTGATTTCATTGTATCTATTCTTCATATTTCATTTATTTATTCTCTTCAGCTGTGTGCACTCCACTTGGCTTCCCTGCTGGGTTTGAAATTCCAAAGGCATTATTTTTGCACTTCCAGAAATTTTTATTTATTTTTTTAACTTAAGCCATTGACCCAAAATATCAGAAGAAATGTTGGCATGAAACCGGGTCTTATCTTCCAGCTGCAACTAAGAAAATGTGTGGAGATTCTGGTCCTGGGCCAGTGAGATGGCTCAGTGGGTAAAGGACCTGCCAAGCCTGATGACTTAGGTTCATCCCCAGGACCCAGATGGCAGAGGGAGAGTTTGAATTCCTGCCAGTTGCCCTCTTGCCTCTCTATGTACACTGTCCTGTGTGCTCACTGACACCATGCCTCCCAACATCATGCACACAAACACGTTACAATAAGTGTATAAGACAAAAATGTAAGATCCTGGTGTGTTGATGTTTTCCTGCTGGATGCATGTCTGTTTTTTTTTTTTTATCATTTTTAAAGATTATGTGGGAAGATATTTGCATGTAAGTATAGGCATACAATGCCTACAGAGGCATTTTAACCCCATTGGATCCCCGTGAACTGAAGTTATAGACAGTTGTGAGCTTCCCCATTTTGGTGCTGGGAACCAAACTTGGGTCTTTGTAAGATGAGCATATGCTCTTACCCACTGAGCCATCTCTCCAGCCCCTACACTGCTTATTCTGGGAGAGCTAATACAATAATGAAATTACATCTATAATCATTAATATGGGCCAAATAATGATGTTTGATATTGAGATATGGGTGGTGATTTTATGATTATAGTTACTGTGATCAAATTAATAAGCCCTAAAATTGAGGTAACACCTACTCTCAGTAATAAAAATGTATTATGTTCTATAGGGATCCATTATTTTCTTTCTTATTTGTTTGTTTTTAAAGACATGGTTTCATTAGGTAGCTCTTGCTGTCCTGGAACTCACTATGTAGACCAGGCTGGCCCCGAACTCACAGAGATCTGCCTGCCTTTGTTTCCCAAGTGCCTGGCCTTCATTATTTTCTATAAGCTCTTGTTCTCATATGTTTAGCCCCATTATGATTTTTAAAGATTATTTATATTATGAGTACATGTGTCCTTGTGTGGTTTTATGTGCAAGAATGCAGTACCTACAGAGGCCAAAAGATGGCAGTAGATTCCCCTGGTGCAGGAGTTAGAAGGTGTTGTGAGCCACCACATGAGTGCTGGGAACTGAACTCCGGTCCTGTTCGAGAACAAGTAGTATCTTTGTCTTCCATAGATTTTTGCTCTCTTATTTTTAACCCCATTTTAATGTTTGTAATCATTTGGACATTATTAATTGGAAGTATTGTTATCTTGAGTTCTGGGGCTACATTGAAGCCCTGGAGTATCTGATGACTTTTATTCATAGAGGACCTTGAGCATTCTAGCCCTGTGGTATCTGCTAATACGTACTCCCTCAATGCTTTATAATTTTGGATTATGAATTCATCTTCAGTGGGATGTCAGCAGCTATGGGATTCCAGGTTGTTAGGCTCTAGGTTTAATGGACTTTCTTTTTATATTTTATTTATTAAGGATATTTGTTGTGTGTGTGTATATATGTGTGCACATGCCATGACATGCATGTAAAAATCTGAAGACAGACTGTGGGAGGAGTCAGTTTTCTTTTCCACCAGGTGGGGTCCTGGGGATCAAACTCAGGTTGGTTGTCCCTTTGTGGCAAGCCCCTTTTCCCACTGAGTCCTCTTGCCAGCTCTTTGAATGTGCATTTCTTCTGTCCCAAACTTAGCATGGACTCATGGCTTCAGCCAGAAACAGAAAAGAAAGCTAGAGGGGAAGGAGGAAGGACAGACATTGTGTTTTCATTGGTAGTGGAAGCAATTTTCTAACGATAATGATGAAACACAGTAAGTGCTATCTCATGTAATGGAGTTGATTACCCATTTTCTAGTCTTTCCTAAACAGTAGGTTATGAGCCATATACAGTGGTGGGTGATGTTATTGTTTTCCCTGTTCCTCAAATAAAGAAGCATGTAATGGCTTCTTAAAGGTTTGAGGGGGTGGTTGATAGTCTGTGAATTGATTTGATTGAGAGAAGAGCAGAAGAGGTCAAAATTCCTACCAACTGTCAGTGTGCAAACAGCTCTTACCTCCCAGAGGAAGAGGGAGTTTATGCTGGAGTCCAATATAGAAGACCACAGTCTGGGAACACAGACTTACATTAACCTCATCCTCTATGTTTCAAAGTGGTAATAGAGCTCATGAGGTCTTTAAGGTAGAAAAGGTCATTAATTAAGACAGTTTTCTTTTTGAAAATATTCATTTATTTATTTTTATATATGAATATTTTGTCTGTTTGTGTATTTTCACACCAGAAGAAGATATCAGAGTTCTTGAGACTACATATATAGACAGTTGTGAGTCACCATTTGGGTTTTGGGTGTTGAACTCAGGACCTTTGAAAAGTCAGCCAGTGCTCTTAACCAATGAGCCACCCCTCCAGCCCCAATTAAGACATTTTTCGAATAGTCTAGATTACTAGAAACATCTGATAGCCAAAGCAGGGAAATCTGTTCCTGACATCATGCTGTTAACTTTTTGGTTGGCGGAAGAGAGTGGTCTGTTAGTACATTTAAAAAAATTTTTTTGGCCCCAAAATTTAAAAGATGTTAGATACAAATGAGGATGAAAAATAGCTGTTTAGGAGGGATGGGTAAAGAGAGCCCAAGATAAATTGTTACTAGCCTCTGGATCTCTAACATCCCAACCTCCTCATAAAGGTTGATGTTCTAGGACAGTGGTTCTCAACCTGCCTAATGCTGCGACTCTTTAATACAGTTCCTCATGCTGTGAACAGCCAACTGGAAAATTATTTTCATTGCTACTTCATAACTGTAATTTTGCTACTCTTATGAATTGTTATGTAAATATCTGATATGTAGAATATCTGATATGTGACCCTGGTGAAAGGTTCATTTGACCCCTAAAGGAGTCATGACGGAGAGATTGAGAACCACTGTTCTAAGGAAGTTAATTGGCCTTGCAGAAGGCCTACTGTAAGATGACATTTTTTTTTTCTGAAAACTTTTGTTCTCAAGACCAAAAGCATCCTTCATCATTGTTCTCCTTGAGCAGTTGAGATGCATCGCTGCCTTCCTCCACCCACAAGTGGAAATAATCACAAACTTATCTTGGGTTCTCTTGCACAGGAGTTTCATAGAGTTTGCCTTGTGGTCATGGCCCAGCCATCACCAGCTAACCTGTGGTCCAGCCTTGCCCATGATGTTTTCAGTAACTTAGAATCAAGCATCTTCTTAGCCCTTCTCTTGTTCATTTTATTGGTAATTACTTGTTGTGCTATGTGTGTGTGTATGTCCGTGTCTGTGTATATGGGTACAGTGGCTATGTAGGCCACAAGAAGGCATCAGATCTTTTGGAGTTGGAGTTGTGAGCTACCCAATGTGGGCACTGTAAGAGCAGTCAGTGCTCTTAACTGCTGAGCCATCTCTCCAGCCCTGTCTCTTGAGCATCCTTAAAGGGATTAACTCTGCTGCCTTCTACACAAAGCAATAGATAAAACAGGTGTGCTTTGGAAGCATGGCAGTCACTAAAAATGGCAAGAAAATGGGCTAGTTGGGGTGTTCTACCATCAATATCAGAAACTGGGTAGTAAATATAAGATAGTAAGCTTAACTACTTTCTTTAGAGAAGTCATCTGTATTGAGGTATGGCCTAGCTACCTTTAGTGCTCAACATAACCCAGCCTAACACAGCGTAGGGTCACCTGAAAAAAGAGTCTCAATTAAGAGATTACCCAGATCAGATTGGCCTTTGGGCATGTTATGGTGGCTCTTTAGTCCTAACTGATGCAGGAGGTCCCAGCCCACTGTGGGCAGTAACATTCCCTAGTCAGGTGGTCCTAGTCTTATAAAGAAGCTAGCTAAACCTGAGCCTAAGAATGTTTTAGGCTCAAGCCTAAGAATGCTTTAACACACTCAAGAAGCAAAGTTCCTCCACCATCTCTGCTTTAAGAAACTGTTTCAGTTCCTGCCCTGACTTTCCTCAGTGATGGGCTTTGACTTGGAAGTATAAATGGAATAATCTTTCCTCTCCTAAGTTGCTTTTAGTCAGAGTATTTTTTTTGTCACAGCAGTAGAAAGGAAAATAGAACAAGAGATTAGTGAGATTAGTTGATGTGCAGTGAACGGCACATTTGATCTATATAGTTTGGTGATCTTGACATATATGCATCTGGGAACCCATCACCACAGTTAGGGCAATGAACATATCCATCTTTTTCAGAGGGCCTCTGGAATCCCTTTGGTAGTTTTTGACAGGACCATTGTGTGATTGGCCTTGTTCTTCTCATAGTGGACTTTATAAGATGGGGCCAAGTTAAAAGTAAACCAATAGGGACAGCCTGGACAGATTATACCTGCCTTCCTGTTCTGTTTAGCTCTGCTTCCTGTCCACCACCATGTACACAAGCTTGCTCCCCATGTTGTTTCCACCTACATTTTCTCCCATGTGATGAACTAAAACCTCTCAGAAACTGAGATCAGAGGTCAACATCACCCAGACTGACCAATGAACCCTGTCTTTAACACACTCACAGTAGGGCTACAGGAGCACCCCACTGT